>NC_058523.1:256794494-256841994 GCF_904849725.1 Hordeum vulgare subsp. vulgare | reverse complement strand
CCTTCTTCGCGGATTCAAGCAAGATCCGCGTCAGATCTTGGGAGATTGTGCGCACCACTGCGGTCCCTCGAAGCAGGGCGCAATGGTGGTCGCTCTACTTCCCCACGGCCTACTAAAGCATGCACGAACGCAGGCTAGGGGGACGGAGATCTCGAGCTCAAAGGCATCAGGCTAACGCACCGCTCTAGGATAGCGCGCTTTTGTCGAGGTTGTGCCTAGGGGCTCCGGCGAGGCCTCCGACGCATACTCCTACTGACGCACCTCCACGGAGAGGTGCATAGCCGTCGAGAATGCGCCTACGGGCCCCGGAACCCAGGTACGCACTCCAACCGAACGCTTCCCCCCCCCCCCCCCCGGAAGCATCACATGTTCGCCAAAGGTGCGCTCGGGGGCTCCGTTAGCACGGACAGGCGAAACAGGAAGAGGAGTTATGCTCTGGAAACCCGCCTTCTATACGACAGTCGAGAACCGTCGGCAAATACCTTGCCGGATGGGAAGTTGTCGGAAGAGTATAGTCTCCTGCTTGCCGGGGATCTGAGGCCCCAACAGAGGACCCAAGCGCCGCGAGGAGAAGTGCCGCGGCACGATAGATAAGCGACAAATATTTCAGATGACATTTCAGAGTAGATAGGTTGTTTCCTTTCTGGAAGATCCCAAAACTTGTTTGAGAAACCTGCACGTAGATGGAACCTTGTGAGGATCAGTGCGCCTTAGTTCTGTTTCGAACTAGTTCAACGACCTCAACGGCCACAAAGTGCCTTCTCACTGTTTCGAACCTGTTCAACAGTCTAAGTGGCTACATAGCACCTTATTTCGCCTCGAGCCGCTCTCGACGATCTAATGGTTGCACTGAGTGTGGCAAGGAGCCTTGCCTGTAACGACCCCTCAAGCGAACTGCTAAGGATCCGTTCCTCAAAGTACTAGCGGCAGGACCAGTCGTGCGGGCAAGCTTCCAGAAAATGCAAAAGGCGTATCATTCAAGGAGAAGGATCACACGCAAGGGAAAGAACATTTCATTCATTTGTTTGAAACAAACTCAAACATATTACATGAATGATTTTTGCTACTCTAACCTATTACACTGTCTTTCGGCGAGGGACATGATCGCCGTACGGAAGTTCAAGAAGACAAAAAGCGGGACGACCCGTGGCGCAACCCAGGCTGGTTTTATCATGCCCAAGATGCGACCCTATCCTCAATTTGGCATGAGGGCCTCGTCAGGGATAGAAGCACATCTCGTCGTGTCGCAAGAATGGATATCGTTACAAGTACATGTACTAAAAAGTAGAGATATATAATAGAATTGGCTTACACTCGCCACAAGCTACATCAGAGTCACATCAGTACATCACATATTCATCAAGAGTAAGAGGAGGGTCTGACTACGGACGAAAAACAAACGAGAAAATAAGAACGATGCCCATCCGTGCTATCCCAGGCTGCCGCCCTGGAACCCATCCTAGATCGATGAAGAAGAAGAAGAAGCAACTTCAAATGAACAATCAACGCGTTCGCGTCAAGTAACCTTTACATGTACCTGCAACTAGTGTTGTAGTAATCTGTGAGCCATAGGGGACTCAACAATCTCATTTCCAAAGGTATCAAGACTAGCAAAGCTTATTAGGTCAGGCATGGTTAAGTGGTGAGGTTGTAGTAGCGGCTAAGCACATATTTGTTGGCTAAACTTACGAGTACAAGAAATAAGCGGGGGAAGATCTACGCATAACGGACGTGAGCTACTGATGATCAAATGAATGATCCTGAACACCTACTTACGTCGGACAAAACCCCACCGTGTCCTCGATCGGAGAAGGAACTCACGAATGAGACAGACACAGTTACGCACACAGTTGGCATGTTTTAATTAAGTTAACTTCAAGTTATCTAGAACCAGTGTTAAACAAAGTTTCCATGTTGCCACATAACCGCGGGCACTGCTTTCCTAAAAGATTTAACCCTGCAGGGGTGCTCCAACTAGTCCATCACAAATTACCACAAGCCGCATAGAAATCCTCATTCACGAAGCTCGCGATCTCGTCGGATTCCCTAGTGGAAAGCCTCAACTCTGAGATTACCCAAAGCATCACCGGAATCCCGATGCACAAGATATCTCATAAAAGGTAAAACTAATCCAGCAAGGCCGCCCGACGTGTCGACGATCCCGATAGGATCCTCGTATCTCATTCTCAGGACACGATCGATGAGCTAGACGTCGGGATCGCTAAACCTGTGGGTGACTAGAGGGGCGCCGGACATCCCTCAGGTGGGACCAACACTCATGAGGAGCACTGGCCCGGGGGTTGACTAAATTATCCTCGGGGTCCGGAAAGGCCCTATGCAATTTTATTAGGTGATTAGGCAAATGTAGTACCAAAGCTGGGCCTTGCCAGACCATCTTTAATCTAAAACTAATTATCAAGGGGGTCCCATAACAACCCCGATCGTGTTAGGAACGCACAATTATAGAACATAACACCGGTAGCCAAAACTAAGGGGGCAAAGGTGGAACAAAACACCAGGCTAGAAAGGCCGAGCCTTCCACCTTTTACCAAGTATATAGGTGCATTAAATTAAATAGCATTTAATAGGGTGATACAACAACGAACCCATGTTATCACATGGAAGGAACTGCACCTGCAACTAGCAACGCTAACACAGGGTTAAGCAAGCGGTAACATAGCCAATCAGTGGTTTGCTAGGTCGAACAGGTTGAAGGTAATCATAGCATTGATGAGAGGCTGATATTTAACATGTGGTAGGCAACGTGACATAATCGATAGAAGCGATAAAACTAGCATGGCAATGATAGTAATGGTATCTGGGGAAATGTCATCTTGCCTGAGTCCCGCTTGGAAGAAGAATGACTCCGTGAAGCAGACGAACCGGTCGAATGGGTCCTCACAATCCGACACGCTTGCGGAACTCTATCGAAACGAAGCAAACCGAAAACACATATCAACACACGATATACACCACACGATACACAACACATATGATGCAAGAGCATCTGAATACATGCAAGTCACGGCATGGCAAATCACACAAACAAACACTACCCATTAAGTGAAGTTCAATATAAAACGAGTTGCATATTGACGAAACTCCACGTTAATTATTTAGTTCTATCCCGATTAGATACACAGCAATATTAAATGTGGTTAAAGATGGCAAGAGGTGAGGCGTAATTAAACTACCTATCTACGCATTTTAAATGAGGTCGGAAATGACATATAGCATCTCCGAAATGACGTCATGCGTTAATTTACAATTCTGTCCAGATCTGAACTAACACATTTAGTTAGTTGTAAAACAGCAAAACAAATAGGTTCACTTGATTCTACGCGTCGTTACAAGCAATTTACACATAGAAAACATCTCCAACGGAGCTACGGTTCAAAAGATACGGACACCGCAAGATATGATGGTATGAATGCAATATGTGTGCGACGACAGTCACGAGCACTTCAAAACATACAACCAGCAAGAGAAAATGAAACTATACAAGATTCTAAGCAAGTTTCATGTAGGACACGATCAAATCGGAGCTACGGTTCACCAACTACGAGCAAAACAAGAAAACACTACAATCTGCCAAAACCAGCCACATAGCATTTTCAACGCCCCACAACTACGAGCTACAAAATCCCAACATGCTCAAGCAAGGCATGAGACGATAGAGGGCAAGAAGCACTACAACAAACAACTAACAAGAACTAGCATGGCATCATGGATCACTAGGGAAAGAAGTCACAAAATGGCTCCTCACACGCACTTCCAGACTTAGTGAAAATTACACTTCACGAAAGTGCAGTTTTCGATCTTAAACCATATTGACAGCAGAAAATCCATAAGCTACAGGACTCCAAATGGCATGAAAACTCATGTCATGCTAGAGAAACACAAAGTCTACAACTAACTCCATTGCACCAACCTCAAAAGAGCTACAGATCAAAAGATAGAAGCAAGACAAGACATCAATAAAACATGACAGATTTCAGACTTAGAAATATTTCAGCATCTCCAAATCAGCACTATTTCTCGCAACTTGAGAGCAAGCAAACAACACCTAAACATTCATTTCTATTGCAACTAAAGATACCAGGGGCTAGGCTAAACATCAAAGAACAACTCCCTAGTTGACAACTCCTTCAAACGAAGCACGGAATAAATCCTACGAAATAGACAAGAGGCGAACATGGCAAAATGTCGCGCGAAATAAGTTGCTCAAAAGCTAAAACTAAATAACAGAAAAATCCAATGGATTTTTCTACCCGAAAACATATAAAACATGTGGGGTTGCAACACGAAAATATTGCCACACGTAAATGCGAGATAATAATCTAGACACGGAAAAATAAACAAGCGGCAATTCCCTACACGCAAAAATTCAAATGACCGTTCTAAATTACATGGAAAAGGTGTTCCTAAAACATGGACATTTCTACTACGGCATTAGAGCAACCCGAACACGCGCGAAAAACAACTACGGAATGAATCCTATTCGAACAACACGTAAATCTATGCATATCGCGGCTCAAACTACGTCAAACAAATATGCAAGTTGCAAAAACGGATTCTACGCGAAATTCTACACCAAAACCATATCTAATAAGCCTCGATCCGACTTGCGGAATAGAAACTACGGTCGATTTAATATTTAGCTAAATCGTGGAAATAATATACTCCTAAAAATACCTAAATTATCTAATTGGCTGATAGTGGCGCAAAATAGCGAAAATGTGCACGGGCGGAGGAATGGCTCAACTTGGGCCACGAGGAGGCTGTGGGCCGAGGGGGCTCCTTGCCGAAGGGGCACTGGAGGAGTGGGCCGAGCAGAGGACTTGGGCTGCGGGGCCCAGGCGCGGTCAACGGCCTCGAGGACGGGCTGCCTCGTGTCCCTCCCGTCCACTCGTGGGAGCGAGGCCACGAGGCCATGGCGGTGCTGGCGGGGGTTGCAGGCGCGCGGGGAGAGATCCCGCAGGCCAGGCTGGCGAGGCCTGCGGCGGTCCAGCGAGGGCGCGGCTGCCGGATCCAGGCTGCTGCTCGTCGGATCTGGCGCGAGGCGGGCGACCACGGGAGGTCCTGGCCGGCGATGAAGGCGGACATGGCGGCGGCATTTGAAGGTCTTGGTCGGCGATGCAGGCACGGGTCACGGGGCAGGCCAGCGACGAGGTCAACTGTGGCCGGCTGCTGCCATGGCGGAGCGAGTGAGTCCGGCGGTGCGGGCAGGAGGAGTTGGCGCACTCCTCGATCCAGACCTGGTGGCGGAGGCAGAACGGGGCGGCGGCGGCTTGGGCCCGGCGGGCCCCGGATGGGCTCGTGCGGGCCGGCCGCTGGGGGGAGGATGTGTTGCGGGGAGAGGAGGGAGACCAGGTGTCGGCGGCTGGTTTGGTGGGCGCGGAAATCGAGGCAAACTCTAGGGTTTGCCTAAAATGGCAGGGAGGGCTTCTTTAAATAGGAAGGGGCTAGGTTAGAGGGCATGTGGTGGTTTTTCGACCCTCCGAACGCGATGGTACGGTCCGATCAGAGAGGCGGTTTACGGTTAGCTGTATAGAGTGGCGTTGGCTAAGACGAGAGGGAAGTGGTGCGGCGTGGCAACGATTTTTAAAACACCGACAACCGTCCCACGGTAGACCGAATACGGTGCCGCTATGGTCGACCGTTCGGGTACCAAACGGTCTCCGATCGCGACGAAATTCGACAAGCGCCCTACCAATAACTAATTATGACCGCATGCCAAGCTTCATCCCGATTAGAGAAAGTTTTAACACGCTTTTGAAAACAAGATTTAAACGTTGCAGCGGGCGCTTGCGTGTGCGGTCGGGCTCAGAATGGACAATGACGAGAACCGACAACTAACAACGGATGCAAGTTCGAAAACTGGCGGCAACGGAACGTCGATGCAATGCTGATGATACGCATGATGCGATGATGATGCGACAAAAGAAAATAGACACGCGACGGAAACGGAAATAAAGGGGAATCTTCTGGGCGTCGGCATCGGCTGTCACAACTCTCCTAGACTACAAGAGGATCTCGCCCCGAGATCCAAGAATGAAAGGGGAGAGGATGAGAAAGCAATAGGTAAAACTTAATCGCTTTTTAGACAAACGAGAGAAACCAACGATCCTTGAAGGTTGCAAAGATATGAGGAATGATATGAGAAACAAGCAAGAATTCGCGGAAAATTTCGGCAGCACTTCGGTAGGAAAATGGGACAAAAATTTCGATAAGAAGAGAGAATTAGACAATATACATAACAAACAACTAAATAGAACTAGGGAACACCACAATCTTGACAGAACAATATGATAGACCCAAAAGAGCAACATCACAATGCCTCCGGAACAAGAGAATATGAACTAGCTCAAGCGGAAGAAGAGAATGAAGAAAAGAATGACAACTATCATCACAATAGAATTGAAGAGCCTCCGGACAGAGAATTGACGTAGTAGTTGGAAAAACCAACAACGAAAAGAACAAGATAGTAGTGGGCTTATGGAAACCTTTTCAAAGTAATGAAGTGACAACCAGCCACTAGCAGAAACAAGGGTTGATTGGGAGAAATAAGATATGAACAATTCTTACACCAAGAGGATACATTGAGAACTTGGATTAATGACAAGCACCATGATTGCAGCAATCCATAGGAAAAGCATTAGGTGAAGTCTAATACAATATAGCTCAATGAAGAAACCATGAGTTGAAATATCTCATGATCAAAGAATTTGTGGATTTAATTATCTCATTCTTGAAAGAAAATCTCTTGGAGACTCCTACACCAACAAGAATGCTATAATACCACCTCAAAGGATAAAGGAAGAACAATTACACATAGAAATGCAAGAGAAAGGATACTTGAGGTTCTCCAACAAGAATCTTGAAGAACACTTTAGGAATGAATTGACATCATGAGCCGCTCCGGAAGAAGAATTGAAACCATTATGGAGAAGAATAAGAATTATGTTATGCCTATCCTCCGCGGATGCGGGCCCCATGGGAGTGAGCCCCGCTCACGGTCCCCGGGCTTGTAGTGGTGTGGCTTGGCCCACCCTGAGCGATTCCTCGAGCGAGGGGGAGCCCCCACGCCCATCGCCAGCAAGACTCGCCCAGGTGGTGGGTGCTGAATTCATAGGGCGATACCCTAGCGCGCCTCGTTGGGCCTCCCGGGTTCCCTGATTGGTACCCTGGATCGCGTCCTAAGGCCGGGCTAGCCCAGCCTAAGGGCAGTGACGGGTACCCGAACACCTGCTGGTAACCGAACGAAGCCTGCACCGGTGGCATGGGCGTGTTTCCCACCCTCCGTCCCCAAGTGGGCGTTGCGCGCCCTGGAGTCGGGGGCGGGTATACCACCTGCGTCCCCCAGGATGGGATCGTTTGGCCCGGGAACATGGGCCAGGCTGGGGCCCCTCGAACTGGACATGAGGGTGCGTCCACCCTGTCCAAGGCGAGAGGTCCCCTGTCCCCAAACCCAGACATCTGCGTGGGGAAGCTCCCAACCAGCAGGCCTCTCCACGCTAAGCCAAACCCTCAAATAACCCCTATGGAGTTGTTCATACCTGTTCGCGTTGGGGCTGTCTGTGGGGTTGCGCTCGTGCCTCCTGCTGTGGTGACAGTCCGCATGGTCTCCTCTATGGCTCGTAGGTCTGCCGATATGTTTGTCGTCGAACCATGTGAGCCCCCGAGGGTTGATGTAGTCAATCCTCGGTACTCGCTCCCCACTCCGTGAAGTGCGCTTGGGAACCTGGGTGACGCCCTTCTAGCGGGCCGAGTCTTGCACCCCATCTTCTCCCGCCGGATCTCTAGTAGGGGTGAGCCTAGGGGGAGGTTTAGGGATCGCGCGCGCACTCTTCCCATTGCAATCCCTGGCGATACGGGCTGACGGACACGGTTTGAGCGGGAACGAGGTCGGGGTTCGCCGGCGGCGAAGAGCCTGAGGTGGCGCATGTGACCTCCGACGCGGCGCTAACGTGCGGTGTGCTGGCGCCTGAGCTCGTACGCCACCAGCAACGCGTCATGCCTGTCCATCGGGTGTTGACAAGCTCGGACGAGGGAAGAGTCCAGCGCGACCCGTGGAAGGGACGGGGCGGCGCGCGGATGCTACACGGTTGGTGAATATGGTAACCCCCGACTCCCGCCGGAAGCATGTCCATTATGGAAGTCGGCAGTCAAGGTGGCGGGATGCAGCTGGGCATCGTGGCCCGCCCACACTGTCCGCTCCACGCGGACAGCAGGCCTCTCCATGCGGACTCTTCGTTTCCCCGCCATGGGCGCGTTCAGTTTGGGTGAGCCGAACCTTGGGAGAGACCTCGACACACCCCCTACCTGGCGCGCCAAATTTCGGATTTCGGGCTCCGCAAAACCCTAAGCAATCGAACACATGGGCGTGTACGACAATCTCTCCTCGCTCAGTCTCACCTAGCCTACTACTCGATGGAAACGCTGAAGGACTCACTCGAAGGTGAGGGTAGCACATAACACAACAGTTTACCCAGGTTCGGCCCGCTACGAAGCGTAAAACCCTACTCCTGCTTTTGGGGGATTACCTCTCACACAGTTTTTGTTATTTCTTGTTGCTTTTGTTGTTGTTGTTGTTGTTGTTGTCGTCATCGTCATCGTCGCCTTCCTTGTTGTTGTTGTTATTGTTGTTGTTGTTGTTTTCGTTGTTGTTGTTGTTGTTGTTGTTGTTGTCGTTGCTGGCGCTTTTGTTGTTGTTGTCGTTGCTGTCGTCGTCGTCGTCGTTGTTGTTGTTGTTGTTGTTGTTGTTGTTGTTGTCGTTGTTCTCGTCATTATCGTTCTTTTCATCATTGTTGTTGTCGTCGTTGTTGTGTTGTTGTTGTTTTTGTTGTTGTTGTTGTTGTTGTTGTTTTTGTTGTTGTTGTTGTTGTTGTCGTCGTTGTTATTGTTGTTGTTGTTGTTGTTGTTCTGGCTGTCGTCGTCGTCTTCGTGTTCGCTGTCATCGTCGTCATCGTTATCGACCTCGTCGTCGTTGTCGTCGTCGTGGTCGTCGTTGTTGTAGTTGTTGTTGTTGTTGTTGTTTTCGTTGTTGTTGTTGTTGTTCTTGTTCTTGTTGTCGTCGTCATTGTTGTTGTTGTTGTTGTTGTTGTTGTTGCTATTGCTGCTGTTGTTGTTGTTGTTCTTGTTGGCGTCATCGTCGTCGTCATCGTCGTGTTTGTTGTTGTTGTTGTTGTTGTCATCATTGTTGTCTCTGTTGTTGTTGTGGTTATTGTTGTTGTTGTTGTTCTTGTTATTGTCTCTGTTCTCATTGTGGTTGTTGTTGTCGTTGTTGTCGTTATTCTCGTCGTTGTCATTGCTATCGTCGTTGTCGTCATCACTACTGGAAAACAGTTTTTTGCCATCTGCCTAGTCTTTGCCGTCTGCTAGCTGATGGCAAAGAGTGTCTTTGCCGTCAGCTTCAGCAAAACAGACGGCAAAGCACAGGATGATGGCATAAAGCCTTTTTGCCATTTGTCACATCTTTGTCGTGTGCAAGCGGACGACAAAGAGTCCAGAGGCAGACGACAAAGATATATATAGGCCCACCTGACCGCGGGGTGGCTAGGTCAAACTGGAGTCGGACCTTTGCCGTCTGCTAGCGGACGGTAAAGAGTCCGGAGACAGACGACAAATAGTCTAGACACTTTGCCGTCCGCCCGCACACGGCAATGCTCTAACACCGTTAACGGCTCCTCCCCCCCCACCCCGCCCCTCTCTCTCTCTGTAACGGTCACCCCGTGCGCCCCTCTCTCTCTCCCCACCCCGCGCGCCCTCTGTGTGTAACGGTCGCCGCCACCACCTTCGCGCCCCCGCCCCCGTCGCGTCGCCGCCCCTGTCGCTCCCGCCTCGCCCTGTCGCCTCCACTGCCGCCCCTGTCGCCCCCGCTGCCGCCACTCTCTCTCTCTCCCCCCACCTCGCCACCGCGCCAGCTGCCACCACCATTGCGCCGCCGCCCCTGTCGCCTCCACAGCCGCCCCGCCGTCACCACTGCCCCCCGCCGCCGCACTGCCCCCGACGACGCCCCACTGCCCCATCGCACCCGTCCTCCTCGAAGCCCCGACGTCCCAGCCGCCCCCGCCGGTGAGTCCCCCCATTTTTTTTTGTTTTTCCTTATTTTTATTTATGTTAAATTAGTTAGGTTAGTTTTCTAGTTTATTAGGTTAGTTAGGCTAGTTAGTTAGGTTGTTAAATTAGTTTAGTTTAGGTTCAGTTTTAGTTTAGGCTTAGTTAGGTTAGTTTCCTGTTAAGTAAAGGAGAAAAGGAGAAGAAGAAGAAGGAGAAAGTAGAAGAAGAAGAAGGAGAAAGGAGAAGAAGAAGGACAAAGGAGAAGAAGAAGAAGGACAAAGGAGAAGAACAAAATAAGAAGAAGAAGGAAAAGAAGAAGGGGACAATTGATTATCACCCCCCTGTTCGTGCGCCAACACAACATAAGCCCCCTGTTTGCCTGGCTCCCTTTACACCCCCCTAGTTTTCACCATGCTGTAGCTGATGCCCCCCTTTGCAATGTTTAACAGATTTGTCAATGGATAAATAACAAATGGGTACATCAATAGACAAAACTATTTCACAGTTCACTTAATTTCTTCTTCTTTGGAGTCATCTTCTTCTTCTTCCCTTTTGCTGGAGACTTTGTTGGTGTAGCAGCATGAAAAGTAGTTCATGGTAGCACAAACGAGTTCACAGTTCACTTAATTTCTTCTTCTTTGGAGTCATCTTCTTCTTCTTTCCTTTTGCTGGAGACTTTGTTGGTGTAGCAGCAATGGGGCGGCTAGGGAAGGGCAGAGGCTTGCCTTACCTTGGAGCAGCAATGGAGATGGGGCGGCTGGGGCAGATGCGGCGGCTGGGGCAGCTGCGGCGAAGGCGACGCGCAGCAGCGCTTGGGGCGGCTAGGTCAGGGAGGGGAATGAGTAGAGAACGGGAGCAGCTTCTGCCCAACTCGTGTGACTTATACTAGATGAGGGAGGGCAGTTTTGTCATTTCAGAAAATAATTAGACTAGTCAGTGCTATTATTTGCTTAATGTAGAGCTAATCAACTCAAAGGGGGCCATTAGCAACATCGTTAGCACAACTAGGGGTTAAATGGGAGCCAGCCAAACAGGGGGGGCTTATGTTGTGGTGGCGCACGAACATGGGGGGTTAAAAGGAAAAGTAAGGGAAGGAGAAGAAAGAAGAAGAAGAAGAAGAAGAAGAAGGAAAAGGAAGGAAAGGAGAAGAAGAAGAAGAAGAAGAAGAAGGAAAAGGAAGGGAAGGAGAAGAAAGAAGAAGGAGAAGAAGAAGAAGGAGAAAGAAGAAGAAGAAGGAGAAAGGAGAAGAAAAAAATAAGAAGAAGAAGGAAAAGAAGAGAAGAAGGAGGAGGAGGAGGAGGAGGAGGAGAAGGCCAAGGACCTTATAGTCCTTCTCGTCCTCTTGCTTCTCCTCCTTCTCTTCCTTCTTCTTGAATTCTTCTTCTTCTCCTCCTCCTCCTCTTTCTTCACCTCTTTCATATTATCCTTGCTTTAATTAACCCAACAATGACATAATTAGCCCATTTAGCTCCAAAATACCATAATAAGCTCAAAATGGAATAAGAACCTTGGTTAGCTCGTGAATATTATATACTTAGCTTGTTTAACTCTAAAATAGGATAATTAGCCCATTTAGCTCCAAAAAGACATAATTAGGTAATTTAGCTCCAACAAGAGGAGAAGAGGAGAAGAATTAGGCAAAATGAAAAGAAAGATGAAGAAGAAGAAGAAGAAGTAGAAGAAGAGAAGAAGGAGAAGGAGGAGGAGGTGGAGGAGAGGGCCAAGGACCTTCTAGTCCTTCTCCTCCTCCTCCTTCTTCTTGATTTCTTCTACTTCTCCTCCTCCTCCTCTTTTTTCTCCTCTTTCATATTATACTTACTTTAATTTCCCCAACAATGACATAATTAGCCCATTTAGCTCCAAAATACCATAATAAGCTCAAAATGGCATAAGAACCTTGGATAGCTCATGAATATTATATACTTAGCTTGTTTTCCTCTAAAATGGGATAATTAGCCCATTTCGCTCAAAAAATATTTAATTAGGTAATTTAGCTCCAACATGAGGAGAAGAGGAGAAGAAATAGGCAAAATGAAAAGAAAGAAGAAGAAGAAGAAGAAGAGAAGAAGGAAAAGGAGGAGGAGGAGGAGAAGGCCAAGGACCTTCTAGTCCTTCTCCTCCTCCTCCTTCTCCTCCTTCTCCTCCTTCTTGATTTCTTCTTCTTCTCCTCCTCCTCATCTTTCTTTTCCTCTTTAATATTATCCTTCCTTTAATTTCCCCAAAAGTCACATAATTAGCCCATTTAGCTCCAAAATACCATAAAAAGGTCAAAATGGCATAAGAACCTTGGTTAGCTCATGAATATTATATAGTTAGCTTGTTTTCCTCTAAAATGGGATAATTAGCCCATTTAGCTCAAAAAAGACATAATTAGGTAATTTAGCTCCAACAAGAGGAGAAGAGGAGAAGAAATAGGCAAGATGAAAAGAAAGAAGAAGAAGAAGAAGGAGAAGAAAAGAAGGTGAAGGAGGAGGAGGAGGGGGAGGAGAAGGCCAAGGACCTTCTAGTCCTTCTCCTCCTCGTCCTTATCCTCCTTCTCCTCCTTCTTCTTGATTTCTTCTTCTTCTTCTCCTCCTCCTCTTTCTTCTCCTCTTCATATTATCCTTGCTTTAATTAACCCAACAATGACATAATTATCCCATTTATCTCCAAAATACCATATTAAGCTCAAAATGGCATAAGAACCTTGGTTATCTCATGAATATTATATACTTTGCTTGTGTTTCCTCTAAAATGGGATAATTAGCCCATTTAGCTCAAAAAAACATAATCAGGTAATTTAGCTCCAACAAGAGGAGAAGAGGAGAAGAAATAGGCAAAATGAAAAGAAAGAAGAAGAAGAAGAAGACGAAGAAGAGAAGAAGGAGAAGGAGGAGGAGGAGCAGGAGGAGGAGGAGAAGGCCAAGGACCTCCTAGTCCTTCTCCTCCTTCTCCTTCTTCTCCTTCTCCTCCTTCTTGATTTCTTATTCTTCTCCTCCTCCTCCTCTTTCTTCTCCTCTTTCATGTTATCCTTCCTTTAATTACCCGAACAATGACATAATTAGCCCATTTGGCTCCAAAATACCATAATAAGCTCAAAATGGAATAAGAACCTTGGTTAGCTCATGAATATTATATACTTAGCTTGTTTTCCTCTAAAATTGGATAATTAGCCCATTTAGCTCCAAAAAGACATAATTAGGTAAGTTATCTCCAACAAGAGGAGAAGAAGAGAAGAAATAGGCAAAATGAAAAGAAAGAAGATGAAGAAGAAGAAGAAGAGAAGAAGGAGAAGGAGGAGGAGGAGGAGGAGAAGGAGAAGGCCAAGGACCTTCTAGTCCTTCTCCTCCTCCTCCTTCTCCTACTTCATCTTGATTTCTTCTTCTTCTCCTCATCCTCCTCTTTCTTCTCCTCTTTCATATTATCCTTGCTTTAATTAACCCAACAATGACATAATTAGCCCAGTTAGCTCCAAAATACCGTAATAAGCTCAAAATGGCATAAGAACCTTGGTTAGCTCATGAACATTATATACTTAGATTGTTTTCCTCTAAAATGGGATAATTAACCCATTTAGCTCCAAAAAGACATAATTAGGTATGTTAGCTCCAACAAAAGGAGAATAGGAGAATAAATAGGCAAAATGAAAAGAAAGAAGAAGAAGAAGAAGAAGAAGAGAAGAAGGAGAAGGAGGAGAAGGAGAAGGCCAAGGACCTTCTAGTCCTTCTCCTCCTCATCCTTCTCCTCCTTCTCCTCCTTATTCTTTATTTCTTCTTCTTCTCCTCCTCCTCCTCTTTCTTCTCCTCTTTCATATTATCCTTTCTTTAATTAACCCAACAATGACATAATTAGCCCATTTAGCTCCAAAATGCCATAATAACCTCAAAATGGCATAAGAACCTTGGTTAGCTCATGAATATTATATACTTAGCTTGTTTCCTCTAAAATGGGATAATTAGCCCATATAGCTCCAAAAAGACATAATTAGGTAATTTGGCTGCAACAAGAGGAGAAGAGGAGAAGAAATAGGCAAAATGAAAAGAAAGAAGAAGAAGAAGAAGAAGAAGAGAAGAAGGAGAAGGAGGAGGAGGAGGAGGAGAAGGCCAAGGACCTTCTAGTACTTCTCCTCCTCCTCCTTCTCCTCCTTCTCCTCCTTCTTCTTGATTTCTTCTTCTTCTCCTCCTCCTCCTCTTTCTTCTCATCTTTCATATTATACTTGCTTTAATTAACCCAACAATGACATAATTAGCCCATTTAGCTCCAAAATGCCATAATAAGCTCAAAATGGCATAAGAACCTTGGTTAGCTCATGAATATTATATACTTACACTACTGGAATTCCTATATTTGCCGTCTGCCAAATCTTTGCCATCAGCCAGCGGACGGTGAAGAACCTCTTTACCGTGTGTTGGCAAAAAACTGACGGTAAAGAGGAGGCTGATGGCAAAATACATATTTGCCATCAGCCACCTCTTTGCCGTCTGTCAACAGACGGCAAAGGTAGGGACGACAGACGGCAAAGCGATCCCACCCCACCCCTCCTCTCTCCCCATCCCACCCCAGCCCCACCCACCCCTTTGCCGTCTGCCTGACTAGCTTTGCCGTCCGTGGCAGACGGCGAAGGGGATGGACCCCCCAAACGTTAACGGTCGCCGCGCACCCCACCTCTCTCCTCTCTCCCACGCACTCTCTCTCACTGCTCTCCGCTCAGCGCCGCCACAACCCCTCAGCGCCTCCGCAGCAGCCCCCAGCCCCCCAGCGCCGCCGCCGCCCCACCGCCGCCGCCGCCGACGCCACCCCACCCCACCTCACCCCCTCTCTCTACGAGCGCCGCCGCCTCCCTCATCGTCACCCTACGCCCGCACCCTCGCCCTCGCCCTCCTCGCCGTCCTCCCTCCGCCCGCACCCTCACCCTCGCCCTCCTCGCCGTCCTCCCTCCGCCCTCGCCCTCCCATCACCGGCCAGACCCCCTCCTCGCTAAGCGGCACTCCTCCCTCCACCGGCTTGGAGCAGCAACCCCATGGCAATGACGAGGCCACCCGGACGCCATTGACTCCCGAGACCAGCGTCGGAGCTAGGAGCAGCAGCCCTTCGACCCATTCCTCTCGCCCAAATCACAAGGTGAGCTCCAGCAATGGATTTCTACCAATGTTTTTGTCTTTGGATAAGTACTAGTGGACTGGACAGAAACTTGTTATGTGTTGAATATCCCTTAATTAGTTTATGCCACCACAATCTTGTTTTAGTTTAGGTTTAGGTTTAGATTTAGTTTTAGTTTAGGTTTATGTCTAGTCCTAGGTTTATGTTTAGTCTTAGGTCAGTTTCCTGTTTAGTAGAAGAAAATAAGAAAAAGTAGTAGAAGAAGAATAAGTAGAAGAAGAAAAAAGGAGAAGAAGAAGAAGAAGAGCTAGAGGAGGAGGAGGAGAAGAAGAAGAATAAAAAGAAGAAGAAAAAGAAGGAAAATAAGAAGGAATAAAAGGAAAAGGCAAAAGGAAAATAAGAAAAGAATAAGAAGAAGAAGGAGAAAGAAGAAGAAAAAAAAGAAGAAGAAGGAAAAGAAGAAGAAGGAAAAGAAGATGAGGAGAAGCAGGGGCGGAGCCAGGATTTAGGCATAGGGGGGGCGAGACGATGGTGAAGCCAAAAAAAAATTGTGCCTTTTGGCTACTAAAAGTTTTATACCTAGTATACAAAAAATGCAGCAGGAGCATCCTTTGCTATAGCTAGTAATGGTGAACAATTTCATATAAGTGCCACATATATAGAGAGAAGGTGTAACCGAAATACTCCGAAATTATGAAATGAAATAAAACATTATCGTATATAAGTTTAAGATGTAAGAACTAGAAAAATCTTCATGTAACTAAATGGTAGTATTGAGTGTATCCAAATTAGTTGGGTCAACACTTACACTGTACCTAATGTGGAGTGGGTAGCTACCAATGCGTACACATCCTTAAACACACATGATCAATTACTTAGTGTTGCATTAGGAGAAAACGATCAAGATTTTCCAAAAACATACCTAGAGCATTAAATCCACCCCATCTTATCCCCTCCACTGCTAGGTCGAAGCAAATTGACTGGTGGTAGCTAGTCACCAGGCACGCAACAAGCATCCCTGATCACCAATGCTACAAAATGTCAGGCCGCCTGATGTTCAGAGTTCTGATCGATTATGTACGCCTATGCCCTCGAACTGCAATGATGGGCCACGCCAACAAATTAATTGAAACACAAACATGATTAGATCAAAGGATAGTTGCTAGATCATAGCATCTTCCCTAACCACCATGAATGGATCAGCGATAACGCTTGACCAAACCCTATCATGGTCGTGGGCGGCGGCGACAACGGATCGATTGCGTCAGTACATGTGTTGTGGATGGTTATCAATATATTGCCTGATGCGTTCACAAACAGCAGACACCCTGGACAACACATGTCATTTGGACTATACGACTTTGGGCTCTTGGGCCAACCTGCAACGTTCAATGCATAAAACAAAGGTGTGTGACTATGCTAATGACGGATAACATTTTTTTTTGAATCTGCTAATGCCGGCTAGCTAAGCAAAGATCACATATAAGATTAGTACTAGTCCCCCTTACGGATCCATGGGGGTGGCCGGCCCATAGGGGGGGGGTCTGGCCCCCGCTCGCCCCCCCATGGGCTCCTCCCCTGAGGAGAAGAAATACGAAGAAGAAGAAGAATAAGAAGAAGAAGAAGAAAAATAGGAGAGGAAGAGAAGAATAAGAGGAAAAAAGAAAATAATAAGAAGAAGAAATAGAATAAGGAGGAGGAGGAGGAGAAGGCCAAGGACCTTCTAGTCCTTCTCCTCCTCCTCCTTCTTCTCCTTCTCCTCCTTCTTCTTGATTTCTTCTTCTTCTCCTCCTCCTCCTCCTTCTTCTCCTCTTTCATATTATCCTTGCTTTAATTAACCCAACAATGACATAATTAGCCTATTTAGCTCCAAAATACCATAATAAGCTCAAAATGGCATAAGAACCTTGGTTAGCTCATTAATATTATATACTTAGCTTGTTTTCCTCTAAAATGACATAATTGGAATATTTGTGTTGATCGGGTGGATTTACATGTGATAGTTGTCTCGTCGCTGTGTGGTCTGCTGTGCGAAGACCTGCCCGTGCGTTGTACGAGCTCCGCCCCTGCATTCGTGGGTCAGTACAAATTTCATCTCGTCCCCGCCCCTTCATTTACTGTGGCTCGGTTTCCAGATGCAACTTTCTAGATTTAGGTAATTCAATTAATTTATTAGTATGCGTGACCAGTATGCGTCTCCCGTTCGAAAGGGCGACATCTATAAATATGCATGTCTTTGCATATTTATAACCGCCATCCTTTCGAATTGTCCAACATTATCCATGGACAGCCCGAGTATGTTTAGATTGGGTTCGTTTTCCCGTATGCTGTGCTCTGGATCCGATGCGGAATTTCGTCAGTGCCTCCCTGTTGTTCTCCAGATGCACATCCTCTCTGTTTATTGCGGAGACGTGTATCAGGAGAACAGCGGGGATGTGCTGCCGAAATTTTGCATTGGATCCGGAGGAGAGCAAGGGAAAACGAACCCAATCTACACATACTCGGGTGGGATTAGGACCTATCTTTACCTATTAGCGTGTAGGTTGCCTCGACGTAATAAAAATGGCGAAAGATGAATATAAATGCTAAATTATATATAAATATATTTCTTCTGTCTTTAGTAGCTACGCAAGATGAGTGATCGTGCGTGGATGTATACCGGTCACCCTAGTCAGAAAGAGATGACGAAAGAATGGTTTTTAAAAACAAAGGAATTTGTGAAAGCCGCATTCGCAAATGGCCAGGAAAGAAACTATTGCCCCTGTCCTGGATGCGACAACTATAAAAAGACGACAGAGGCTGTAATGATTAAACACCTGTAGAGGAGGGGTTTTAAGCCTAATTATACGGTGTGGACATTTCATGGTGAGTCTATGCAACGCACAAGAGCTGAGGTGGTCCGTCGTCGCACGGACGAGCATGGTACTGGGATTGAAGACATGGTGCAAGACTTTGATGATGCTCGGGATTCGGAAGATGAGATGGAGGAATCTGCAAAGGCCTTTTATGAAATGTTGGAGTCTTCAAAACGTCCTCTCCATGAGCACACCAAGCTCTGTCAGCTGGATGCAATTGCACAAGTAATGGCTCTGAAGGCTCAGTTCAACTTGGGAAGAGAATGCTACGACGCGATGATGACACTATTTGGACGTTTCCTACCCAAAGGCCATGTCATGCCTGCAAACCTGTACCAGTCGGACAAAATACTTCGTGTACTTAAGATGCCCTATGAGAAGATAGATGCATGTGAGAAAGGATGTGTCTTGCAGGTATCTTGTGGTAGACAACGGTATGGGTGAGAAGAGGCAGACCAAAATCGCAGTTAGTGTTCTTCGGTATATGCCAATCGTACCAAGACTTCAACGTCTTTTCATGGTCGAAGAGACAGCCAGACAGATGACATGGAACAAATTGGGCAAAAGAACCGAACTAGATGCGGATGGGAATAAGATGATGGTACACACATCGGATGGGGAAGCGTGGAAACATTTCGATGGATTGCATCAGGATAAAGCGGCAGATCCAAGGAATCCTCGAGTCTGCGCCGCCACGGATGGTTTTAATCCCTTCGGCATGACGGCAACCCAATACAGTTGTTGGCCTGTATTTGTCATTCCACTGAATCTCCCCCCCGGACAGATTATGCAAAGAAAGAACATATTTCTGATGTTGATAATTCCAGGGCCCAATTATTCGGGGAAGAATATGAATGTGTACCTCCAACCGCTTAAGGATGAATTGGAAGAAGCTTGGGAAAATGGGGTCAAGACATACGATGCCGCTAGAAAAGAAAACTTCAAAATGCATGTGTGGTACATGTACTCTATGCATGACTTGCCAGCGTATGCGCTATTCTCTGGATGGTGTGTGCATGGAAGGTTCCCGTGCCCCCAATGCAAGGCAGCTCTTCAGTTTCATTGGTTGAAGGAGGGTCGGAAGTATTCTTGCTTTGACTTGCATAGACAGTTCCTGGATCCTGACCATCAGTTCAGAAAAGACAAGAAGAACTTTACCAAAGGTAAAGTTGTCAAAAACTTGGCACCACATGCGTTCACAGGCCAAACGATCCTGGATCAGTTAAACGCCCTCGAGCCTGATCCAGAGCGTCTAGGGTATTTCAAGGGGTATAATACAAAACATGCCTGGACTCACAAGCCATGCTTCTGGGATCTGCCTTACTTCAAAGACCTCCTTCTTCCACACAATACCGACATGATGCACACTGAAAAGAATATCAGAGAGGCTATTTTTGGTACATTGTTCGACATAGATGGGAAGACAAAGGATAATATTAAGGCTAGAGTCGATCAAGAGACACTATGTCATAGACCGTTACAAAACATGCGAGAAGGCAAAGGAAAGCAGAAGTGGTCGAAGCCAAAGGCCTGGTTCAATCTTGGAAGGCCAGCTATGAGGGAAATTATCTTGGGGGTCAAAATGCACTTGATGTTCCCCGATGGGTATGCAGCGAATCTAAAGAGGGGAGCGAGTCTTGAAAAATTAAAAATCTTTGGTCTTAAGAGTCATGATTGGCACATATGGCTAGAGCGGGTAATGCCGGTGATGTTACGTGGCTTTATTCCTGAGGATGAATGGCTAGTACTGGCGGAGCTGAGCTATTTCTTCCGTGTTCTTTGTGCGAAAGAATTGTCGCCTGGCGTGGTAGAAGACATGGAGGAGTTTGCACCGGAGTTGTTGTGCAAGTTAGAGAAGATCTTTCCACCGGGCTTCTTTAATCCAATGCAGCATTTGATTTTACATCTACCGACCGAGGCAAGATTGGGTGGGCCCGTGCAAAATCGTTGGTGCTTTGCAACTGAGAGGATGCAGAAGACCCTTCGAGCTAAATGTAAAAATAAGCGTAGAATTGAAGCATCGATGGCTGAGGCATTCATTACTGAGGAGGTGGCAAACTTTGTGACAGCACACTACGAAGCCAAAAATCATCATTTGCATAATCCGAAGCCTCGGCACAATGATGGAGACCCTAAAAAGGTGGGTCCAAGCTCAGCCTATTCAAAGGGAAGCTCGCACCAGCCGGTACTTCGAAACCAATAATGTTGGATATCGAAGAATGGCGGAACATTTCGTTGTATATCTTCAACAACCTAACAGAAGTGCGGCCGTACATCGAGTGAGTTCTCAGCACATTTTCCCGTAACTTCTAATTCATTTGAACTGGTCTTATTCCCGGATATTTCAAACAGCCGTTACGTCGTCAAATTCTCGGATGGAGCGGTGATCGAAAATGATTTCGTCGAAGAGTATGAGCTTCTGTCAAAGACAAGAGGCGGCTATCCCGGTTTCATCTCTTGGTTCAAACAAACGGTAATTATCAATAATGGACCATTTCATTCTTGGTCTAACATGCGGCTAATGCAACAACCATTTCGTATTAAACTTGTAGGCTAATTCAGAGTCTATGGACGCCGAATTGAGACAAGTCGCTAATGGTTTTGACTATAAGGTCCGTTCATTTGAGAAATACAACATCAACGGGTATCTCTTTCGTACCTTTGGCAAAGAGCTATCTATGCCCGACCGGAAATCTACAAATTGTGGTGTCTCTGCTATCGGCGAAGGTGTTATCGAGTATTATGGAAGAGTTGAAGCAATTTATGAACTTCAATTCTATGGTGAAAACCCACCGAACATCGTAGTCTTCAAATGTTATTGGTTCCAGCCGAAGGAGACTAGAAGGACTCATGAACATATAGGACTAGTAGAAATCAATCCAAACACCCATTTAGATGTTCCCGATGTCTATATTACGGCTCAACAGGCGACCCAAGTTTTCTACCTACCGTGGGCATGCCAAACGGATAAGAATCTGGAAGGTTGGTATGTTGTTTATGAAGTGCCACCACATGTCATACCACCTCTCCCAAATGAACAGGATTATGAACCTCACATGAACCCAGACACATATGATGGAGAATTCTTCCAAGAAACACGTCTTTCCAAGAAACGTTTCAAGAACCACCGTGCTTCATCCAAGAACTTGGAAGTAGATAGCGACAATGAATCCGACTCCAGCCCTGAGCCGGAACCAGAAGACCTGGAACTCGTAGAGGTTACTGATGCGGATGACCTGTCAATGCTTCAACGATTAAAGGAAGGCATTTCACAACTTCACGCCGTTGAACCCGATGAGCACGTCATTCATGAAGACATGCATGATAGTGATGATGATGATGCATTTATTGATGATGATTATTAGTTGGTAAGATTCACCACTTAAATTATATATATTTTAATCTTTATTATTCATGTACATATTATTATTCATGTCAGTCATTCAATTTTTTTATGTTGTACTAATTTCTTTTAATCTTTATCATGGCAGGTGTTGAAAGATGGTGGGCGCGGGTCCAGATCGCTCGACGGGTTCTTCCCAGGCGCCCCGCACGAGGGGTGGTACTTCCATTCCACCCCTATCTCTCCGTAGAGCCTTGGCAGACAGTCTTTCGACACCAGCCGTGGGTTCTTCTTCGTCGGCGGCATTGCCCGCTGGGAGAGGTGCTGGTCGGGTAGGGAAGAAGGGGAAGGGTACAGGGAGAGGTGGTGGCCGCGGAAGATCCAGGAGGACTATTGAGCCGTCTTCGCCACCACCACCAGTTCATTCACCCGAGCATAGGACTAGTATGGTCGACCCGTTTGCGGAGGAGGCTACGCGGACTCCGGTCCAGGAGCCTGGTGTTCACGGGCATTCGTCCCATGAGACTCCGGTCCAGGAGCAGCCTCGGGTCGAGGTGCACTCGGCCCACGAGCAGCCGGAGGAGACTACGGTTCCGGAGGCTTTACCCGACGTGGAGAGGTCCGGATGGGAGCCTTGGCCGGATCGTACCGAGTTGCCGGATTGGACCGAGGGTCCGGGTGGCTCAGAGGGCGGGGATGGCGGGGATGAGCTTACGGATAGCGAGGGCGATGTGCAGGTGGACGGGGCCCCGGCTACCGTGTACAAGCGTGGTAGTACACGTCTCCCGGTCGCCCCGGCTACCCGCGAGCAGAGGCCGGTGATTAAACCTGAAGGAGATAGGTAAGTACATTTACCCTTTTTTAGCTTTTGCCTTCAAGTTTGTTCAAATATCGAATCCGCTGACCTTATCATACTGCAGGGGATGGGTACACCCTCTTGGAGTCCGTAGGCCGAACTCCGTCCTTGGTGTGCTTTACCGGACAAATTTCCCGGGGTTTGTCACGTTGCCTGGTGAGGGTCAGGTTCCTACACTAGGATTTACCTGGGAGCACTACCAGGCTGCGCAGGCCCCGCCGGAGGAGATTATAGATGGTGTCTTGTGCCACACGAGGGCCGAGATGGTGATCAGGAGCTTTTGGGTAAATTATCCTTTTACATAATCTAAAATTACCAATATAGCTAATTATGGTACTAATCGGTGTTTTTACATTTGATTGCAGACCTTCTATAGGTGTGAGGATGGATATGAGGAGGCGGCGGCCAGGGTTCTCGAGGTCGAGTGTAGGCGGTTACTACAGAACTGGCGCCACGAGGCTCGGCCGCAGGCTATTCGATATTACTACGCCACGCGTGGTATTAAGAAGGAGAAGAAGGATTGCCGCGGAAAGTTTCTGAAGAAGGAGCAATACATGAAGGTAATTACCTATTCTTAAGTCCTTCTACGTAGTTTTCTTGATTTCATTCATAGGCGTAGCGCTGAAAATTCTTTCTAATAACTTACAGGTGCCCCCGAGATGGTGTGCGGATAAGATGGATTGTTGGGAGGCGTTGGTTGATGAGTGGTGCACAGGCAGCTGGCGAGCCGTCCACGATAATGCGAAGGATCGGCGTAGCCAAATGGTTGGTGTGCCACACCATCAAGGCAGCGCCAACTTACTTCAGTTTGGACGAAACTGGGTATGTGATTTGCTTCATGATTCATGCAATTCATTCTTATGCTAATATTTTGTTCCTCTCTTTTAAGCGCATCACAATAAGGCTGAGATGCCACACTTGTACGACCTTTATGGCATGGCCCATACTGCCTCGTACAAGAAGGCGAAGGCATTCTCTGAGTCTGACCTAGATGATCCCAGTAACTTCACCAACATATCATCCCACCAGAAGCTCGTGGCATACAGGGACGCGGGGAAGGCTACGAAAGGGGATGACTTTAACCCTAGCAAGGAATCTTTGGATCCAGAGCTGGTGATGATATCTGGTGGCGGGAGGCCCCATGGCTCGATAGCCATTGGAGATGGGATAATACGTTGTCCACTCACTCTTCCGGAGATCAAGGCGCGCCAGTCGAGCAACTGTCCTGAGATAACGCGTCGTCCACGGCCAGTCGAACTTGCCATCGAGGATAGTTGTACGGACTAAGAACACTTTCATCCATTTCATTATGTGTGTCACCATAGATCATTACTGTGGTAACGAGGAATGGTTTTTCAGGCTGCTCTTCAGAAAGAGAGAGCGGCAAACCAGGCTGCTCTTGAGAAAGAGAGATTGGCAAGCCAGGCTGCTCTTCAGGCTGCTCTTGATGAGAGGGACCAGAGCACGGCACGATTGCTTGAGAAGGAGAGGGCCCGGAATGAGGCGGGTCAACGGGCCCTGTACGAGCTTTTTGTGGTATGTTTTTTTTCATATTAGCCAAATCATGTGTGTAATGTCTGTTTCAATACTAACTAATACGACCCGCTCTTCAGGGTCTGTGCGAGAAGAGCGGTCAAGTCCCTCCGCCGATGCCCGTCTTCTCTTCGATTGGCACGGTGAGTTTCATTATAAACTAGTATTAATAATTGAGTGTCATCATGCTAACTGAGACACTGAAAAATATCTTTTCTGCAGAATAACACCCGAGCGGCATCGCACGACCCTTCTCCAGGGCAACCGTCTCCAAACGAAGCCGGCGCGAGCAACCGTGGTGTTTCTCCTCCTTGATGACCACTACGGTAAGTTTCTCCTCCAAACTTAGCTTGTTTTCCTCTAAAATGAGATAATTAGCCAATTTAGCTCCAAGAAGACATAATTAGGTAATTTAGCTCAAAAAAGACATAATTAGGTAATTTAGCTCGAAAAAGACATAAAGAGGAGGAGGAGGAGGAGGAGGAAGAGGAGGCCAAGGCCAATTTGGCGTCCCTGCCGCCAGAATGTCAACGTGAGGGCGTCGAAGTCCCACATGATGGGCCCGAGGGTCCGGAGAAAGTCCACACCGAGGATGAAATCGAAACAGCCGAGGTCGATGCCGGCACAGCTAATGGAAAAGTGTTCGCCCCCGATGGTGATGGGAACATCGCGGGCGAGTCCATGACACTGGAGGCGGTCACCGTTGGCCACCGTGATCCGAAGGCGCTCCCCGCCCGTGGTCGGAATAGCTAGACGACGCATGGTTGCCTCGGGCAGGAAGTTATGAGTGGAGCCCGTATTCAGCAGGGCGACCAGCTGCTCGCCATGGATCGTCATGGGCAGCAACATGGTCCGCTCATGGCGGATGCCGGCGAGGGCATGGAGAGAGACGACGCAGGCCGTCGCCGTAGAATCTGCGGCCAGGTCTGGTGCGTCGTTCGTCTCGTCCGCCTCGGTGTAGTCTACCGTCTCCAAGTAGAAGAGGCGGGGGCAGACATGTGTCGGCGTGTAGGGCTCATCGCAGTTAAAGCAGAGACCCTGACGTCGACGCTCCTGCTGCTCAGCCGGGGACAACCTGCGGAAGGTCCGTGTGGCGGACTAAAGGTCGAGGGGTTCCCGGAGCTCGACATCCATGCGAATATGGTCCGGTAGGCCACCCACAAAGAGCTCAGCGCGCTGAGACGCGGATATGCCTGGCGCGTGGCATGCCAGGGCTTGGAATCGGTCGGCGTAGTCCTGGACCGTTGAGGTAAACGATAAGCGGCCGAGGGCTGCTAGTCGGCTGCCACGGATGGGGGGGCCAAACTAGAGAAGGCAGAGCTCGCGAAAGAGGTCCCACGGTGGCATGCCGCCCTCGTCCTGCTCCAGGGCGTAGTACCAAGTCTGGGCAGTACCACGGAGATGATAGGACGCGAGCCAGGTGCGATCCAACGCGAGCGTCCGCTGCCCCCGAAAGAACTGCTCGCACTGGTTGAGCCAGTTGAGGGGGTCTTCCGCGCCGTCGTAAGTGGTGAAGTTTAGCTTAGCGAACCGAGGAGATGTCGGCCCGCCGTGTCCGGGAGCCGCGGATGTCGGTGGCCTCGCGTATGCCGGGACGGGAAACTCCGGGCCGTAGGGCGCCGAGTTGGAGGACCGCTCGAACGGCAGAGAGGGCGCCGGGTGTTCCGGTGCCGGGGTATAGATCGGACCCGAAGATGATCCGGCTGCCCACGCGGGAATTGGCGATGGCGATGACGGGAACTGCACCTGGTGCAGGGCCGACCGGTGGTTCGGGGCGCTGGAGGTGCTGCTGTCGATGGCGGCGGCGGCTGCTGGTGCGGCGCCGGAGCCTGCGCCGTGGTGGCCGGTAGCGACTGGTGTGGCAGCCCCCCAGCAGCGCGGTGGTGGCCGGCCACACCGGCCAGGGAGTGCCCGCGGCGTGGTAGTGCTGCAGCAGCAGCTGCGGCGGCGGCGGTGGCGCCCCTCCGTGGAGTGGCTGGAAGGCCAGGGTGGCCC
This sequence comes from Hordeum vulgare subsp. vulgare, assembly GCF_904849725.1. Taxonomy (NCBI): domain Eukaryota; kingdom Viridiplantae; phylum Streptophyta; class Magnoliopsida; order Poales; family Poaceae; genus Hordeum; species Hordeum vulgare. The sequence continues at coordinate 256,816,271 of NC_058523.1, read as the reverse complement.
ACGGCAGCGACGGCGGCCAGTAGGTAGTGGGGGCGACGCTCGGCGGCGGGGGTTGGGTCCCAGCGAGGTAGAGGCTGATGCCTCGGACCGCTTGGACAAGCTCCCGCAGGGTGCCCGATATCGCCTCCGCGGTGATGATCGGCACTGGCGAGGGAGCGGTCCCGGACATGAGCGGCAGCGGCGGCGGGGCGGTGGTGGTGGTTTGCGGCAGTGGGGCGGTGGTGGTGTTAAGCGGCGGCGGTGGTGGAGGGAGCGACATGATCAGCCTGGAATCTCTGGATACCAAATTGGTAGGACTAGGGTTCCTACCGGGCCTCCGGCGTAGGTTGTAACGGCAGGGAGGAGGGGAGCGAGGGCTGGAGCGGATGCGCCGGCGAGATGGCGCCGTCGCGGCTAGGGTTAGGTGCGGCGGAGGCTAGGGTTCCGGCTCCTTGGAGAGCCGGGCAATAGAAGATAATATCTTTATTGCTTGATCTCGATTGATGTCTTACAACTAGTATTCATAACTCGAGCCTAAGATAACTTTCCTAAAGTAATTTACCTAAAATAACTTGCGGGCCAAGCCACTAATATTACCGCCCAATGGGCCTACGCCGGCCATAGGCCAAGCCGGTCATAACAGAGGAGGAGGAGGAGGAGGAGGAGGAGGAGAGGCCAAGGACCTTCTATCCTTCTCCTCCTCCTCCTCCTTCTTCTTGATTTCTTCTTCTTCTCCTCCTCCTCCTCTTTCTTCTCCTCTTTCATATTATCCTTGCTTTAATTAACCCAACAATGACATAATTAGCCCATTTAGCTCCAAAATACCATAATAAGCTCAAAATGGCATAAGAACCTTGGTTAGCTCATGAATATTATATACTTAGCTTCTTTTCCTCTAAAATGACATAATTAGCCCATTTAGCTCAAAAAATACATAATTAGGTAATTTAGCTCCAACAAGAGGAGAAGAGGAGAAGAAATAGGCAAAATGAAAAGAAAGAAGAAGAAGAGATGAAGAAGAAGAGAAGGAGGAGGAGGAGGAGGAGAAGGAGGAGGAGGAGAAGGTTCTATCCTTCTCCTCCTCCTCCTTCTCCTCCTCCTCCTCCTTCTTCTTGATTTCTTCTTCTTCTCCTCCTGCTCCTCTTTCTTCTCCTCTTTCATATTATCCTTGCTTTAATTAACCCAACAATGACATAATTAGCCCATTTAGCTCCAAAATACCATAATAAGCTCAAAATGGCATAAGAACCTTGGTTAGCTCATGAATATTATATACTTAGCTTGTTTTCCTCTAAAATGACATAATTAGCCCATTTAGCTCAAAAAAGACATAATTAGGTAATTTAGCTCCAACAAGAGGAGAAGAAATAGGCAAAATGAAAAGAAAGAAGAAGAAGAGATGAAGAAGAAGAGAAGGAGGAGGAGGAGGAGGAGAAGGCCAAGGACCTTCTATCCTTCTCCTCCTCCTCCTTCTCCTCCTTCTCCTCCTCCTTCTTCTTGATTTCTTCTTCTTCTCCTCCTCCTCCTCTTTCTTTTCCTGTTTCATATTATCCTTGCTTTAATTAACCCAACAATGACATAATTAGCCCATTTAGCTCCGAAATACCATAATAAGCTCAAAATGGCATAAGAACCTTGGTTAGCTCATGAATATTATATACTTAGCTTGTTTTCCTCTAAAATGACATAATTAGCCCATTTAGCTCAAAAAAGACATAATTAGGTAATTTAGCTCCAACAAGAGGAGAAGAGTATAAGAAATAGGCAAAATGAAAAGAAAGAAGAAGAAGAGATGAAGAAGAAGAGAAGAAGGAGGAGGAGGAGGAGGAGGAGGAGGAGTAGGAGAAGGCCAAGGACCTTCTATCCTTCTCCTCCTCCTCTTCCTTCTTCTTGATTTCTTCTTCTTCTCCTCCTCCTCCTCTTTCTTCTCCTCTTTCATATTATCCTTGCTTTAATTAACCCAACAATGACATAATTAGCCCATTTAGCTCCAAAATACCATAATAAGCTCAAAATGGCATAAGAACCTTGGTTAGCTCATGACTATTATATACTTAGCTTGTTTTCCTCTAAAACGATATAATTAGCCCATTTAGCTCAAAAAAGACATAATTAGGTAATTTAGCTCCAACAAGACGAGAAGAAATAGGCAAAATGAAAAGTAAGAAGAAGAAGAGATGAAGAAGAAGAGAAGGAGGAGGAGGAGGAGGAGGAGGAGGAGGAGAAGGCCAAGGACCTTCTATCCTTCTCCTCCTCCTCCTTCTCCTCCTCCTCCTTCTTCTTCTTGATTTCTTCTTCTTCTCCTCCTCCTCCTCTTTATTCTCCTCTTTCATATTATCCTTGCTTTAATTAACCCAACAATGACATAATTAGCCCATTTAGCTCCAAAATACCATAATAATCTCAAAATGGCATAAGGACCTTGGTTAGCTCATGAATATTATATACTTAGCTTGTTTTCCTCTAAAATGACATAATTAGCTCATTTAGCTCAAAAAATACATAATTAGGTAATTTAGCTCCAACAAGACGAGAAGAGGAGAAGAAATAGGCAAAATGAAAAGAAAGAAGAAGAAGAGATGAAGAAGAAGAGAAGAAGGAGGAGGAGGAGGAGGAGGAGAAGGCCAAGGACCTTCTATCCTTCTCCTCCTCCTCCTTCTCCTCCTCCTCCTCCTTCTTCTTGATTTCTTCTTCTTCTCCTCCTCCTCCTCTTTCGTCTCCTCTTTCATATTATCCTTGCTTTAATTCACCCAACAATGACATAATTAGCCCATTTAGCTCCAAAATACCATAATAAGCTCAAAATGGCATAAGAACCTTGGTTAGCTCATGAATATTATATACTTAGCTTGTTTTCCTCTAAAATGACATAATTGGAATATTTAGCTCAAAAAGAAGGAGAAGGAAGAAGAAGAAGAAGAACAGAATAAGAATAGAAGGAGAAGGAGAAGAATAAGGAGGAGGAGGAGAAGAAGAAGAAGGAGGAGGAGAAGAAGAGAAGAAGAAGGAGAAGGAGGAGAAGAAGAAGGAGAAGGAGAAGGAGCCCTCCTTCTTCTTCTCCTCCTTCTCCTTCTTCTTCTCTCCTTCTTCTCCTCCTTCTTCTCCTCCTTCTTCTCTTCTTTTTTCTTCTTCTCCTCCTCCTTCTCCTTCTCCTTCCCCTTCCCTCCTCCTCCTCCTTCTTGTTTTTCTTCTCCTTGTTCTCTTATTGCTTCTTCTCTTTCTTCTTCAATTTAGCTTATTTGTCATATATATGTTGTTGTTCTTCTTCTACTTACTTTCTTATTCCCATTTTGCAGATTGGATGTACTACATGCATGGAAGCTGGCGTTGGAGTGCTTTAGTTTCCGTTTTTATTTGAGTTGATGAACAATGTGTTGGTTCTTTGTATGTGTTGATGAACAATATATGTGCAACTATATGTATGTATATATGGATGAAACTTCGTATGTGTTGGTTCTTTTGATATATGGGATGTATGTTGATGAACAAATGGCATTGATGAGCTTTATATGTATATCATATATGTGTTGTGATCTATTTATGATATATGTGCTCTGAATTATATGTATATGTGTTGTGAAATAGAAAAAATAAATAAAAATGGGACAATATAGGATCTTTTCCGTCTGCCAGCTGATGGCAAAGGCCTTTGCCATCAGCCAGCAGACGGCAAAGGTGCCACGTGGCGCCAAGCTGTGCAACCTGGGCAGTAGCAGCTAGCCATATAGTCTCTTTGTCGTCTGCCTGCTGGGTGGGCAGACGGCAAAGAAGAGGGCACAGAGGAGGGGGCAGAAGATAAAAGTGGAGAGAGGGGGGGAGGGGAGGACACGGCATACGGCAAAGATAGTCAAGTGGGCAGACGGCAAAGATGGAGGGGGGGAGGGGAGGACATGGTAGACGGCAAAGATAGTCAAGGGGGCAGACGGCAAAGATGGAGGGGGGAGGGGAGGGGAGGAGAAGGCAGACGACAAAGCTTGACCGGGAGGCAGACGGCAAAGGCTCCGTTAAACCCTAACGGAGGCAACGCCTCTCGGCTGCCGTCCCAAACTCTTTGCCGACTGCTCCTCAGGAAAGCTGACGGCAAAGAGCTTTGCCGTCCGCTTTAGGGGGGCAGATGGCAAAGAAGGTCCTATGCCGTCGTAGGCTGACGCAGAAAATTCGCCGGCCGTGACAATCTTTCCCGTCTGTGGTACTGTCTTTGCCGTCCGGGTATTTGTCTCTGCCGTCTGTGATGGCAGACGGCAAAGAAGGTGATTCCTGTAGTGTTAGCTTGTTTTCCTCTAAAATGGGATAATTAGCCCATATAGCTCCAAAAAGACATAATTAGATAATTTAGCTCCAACAAGAGGAGAAGAGGAGAATCAATAGGAAAAATGAAAAGAAAGAAAGAAGAAGAAGAAGAAGAAGAAGAGAAGAAGAGAAGAAAAATACCTTCTCCTCCTTCTCCTTCTTCTCCTCCTCCTCCTTCTCCTCCTTTTTTATTTCTTCTTCTTCTCCTCCTCCTCCTCTTTCTTCTCCTCTTTCAAATTATCCTTGCTTTAATTTCCCCAACAATGACATAATTAGCCCATTTAGCTCGAAAATGCCATAATAACCTCAAAATGGCATAAGAACCTTGGTTAGCTCATGAATATTATATACTTAGCTTGTTTTCCTCTAAAATGACATAATAGGAATATTTGTGTTGATCGGGTGGATTTACATGTGATAGTTGTCTCGTCGCTGTGAGGTCTGCTGTGCGAAGACCTACCCGTGCGTTGTAGGAGCTCCGCACCTGCATTCGTGGGTCAGTACAAATTTCATCTCCTCCCCGCCCCTTCATTTACTGTGGTTCGGTTTCCGGATGAAAATTTCTAGATTTAGGTAATTCAATTAATTGATCAGTATGCATGACCAGTATGCGTCTCCCGTTCGAAAGGGCGACATCTATAAATATGCATGTCTTTGCATATTTATAACCGCCATCCTATCGAATTGTCCAACATTATCCATGGATAGCCCGAGTATGTGTAGATTGGGTTCGTTTTCCCGTATGATGTGCTCTGGATCCGATGCGGAATTTCGTCAGTGCCTCCCTGTTGTTCTCCAGATGCACATCCTCTCTATTTATTGCGGAGACGTGTATCAGGAGAACAGCGGGGAGGTGCTGCCGAAATTTTGCGTTGGATTCGGAGCAGAGCATGGGAAAACGAACCCAATCTACACATACTCGGGTGGGATTATGACCTATCTTTATCTATTAGCGTGTAGGTTGCCTGGACGTAATAAAAATGGCGAACCTGCTTAACCGATGAATATAAATGCTAAATTATATATAAATATGTTTCTTCTGTCTTTAGTAGTTACGCAAGATGAGTGATCGTGCGTGGATGTATACCGGTCACCCTAGTCAGAAAGGGATGACGAAAGAATGGTTTGTAAAAACAAAGGAATTTGTGAAAGCCGCATTCGCAAATGGCCAGGAAAGAAACTATTGCCCCTGTCCTGGATGCGACAACTATAAAAAGACGACAGAGGCTGTAATGATTAAACACCTGCAAAGGAGGGGGTTTAAGCCTAATTATACGGTGTGGACATTTCATGGTGAGTCTATACAAAGCACAAGAGTTGAGGTGGTCCTTCGTCGCACGGACGAGCATGGTACGGGGATCGAAGACATGGTGCAAGACTTTGATGATGCTCGGGATTCGGAATATGAGATGGAGGAATCTGCTAAGTCCTTTTATGAAATGTTGGAGTCTTCAAAACGTCCTCTCCATGAGCACACCGAGCTCTGTCAGCTGGATGCAATTGCACAAGTAATGGCTCTGAAGGCTCAGTTCAACTTGGGAAGAGAATGCTACGACGCGATGATGACACTATTTGGACGTTTCCTACCCAAAGGCCATGTCATGCCTGCAAACCTGTACCAGTCGGACAAAATACTTCGTGTACTTAAGATGCCCTATGAGAAGATAGACGCATGTGAGAAAGGATGTGTCTTATTTAGGAAGGAGTATGCACACTTGGACTATTGTCCCAATTGCGAGTCTTGCAGGTATCTTGTGGTACACAATGGTATGGGTGAGAAGAGGCAGACCAAAATCGCAGTTAGTGTTCTTCGGTATATGTCAATCGTACCAAGACTTCAACGTCTTTTCATGGTCGAAGAGACAGCGAGACAGATGACATGGCACAAATTGGGCAAAAGAACCGAACTAGATGCGGATGGGAATAAGATGATGGTACACACATCGGATGGCGAAGCGTGGAAACATTTCGATGGATTGCATCAGGATAAAGTGGCAGATCCAAGGAATCCTCGAGTCTACGCCGCCACGGATGGTTTTAATCCCTTCGGCATGACGGCAACCCAATACAGTTGTTGGCCTGTATTTGTCATTCTACTAAATCTCCCCCCCGGGCAGATTATGCAAAGAAAGAACATATTTCTGACGTTGATAATTCCAGGGCCCAATTATCCGGGGAAGAATATGAATGTGTACCTGCAACCGCTTAAGCATGAGTTGGAAGAAGCTTGGGAAAATGGGGTCAAGACATACGATGCCGCTAGAAAAGAAAACTTCAAAATGCATGTGTGGTACATGTACTCTATGCATGACTTGCCAGCGTATGCGCTATTCTCTGGATGGTGTGTGCATGGAAGGTTCCCGTGCCCCCAATGCTAGGCAGCTCTTCAGTTTCATTGGTTGCAGGAGGGTCGGATGAATTCTTGCTTTGACTTGCATAGACAGTTCCTGGATCCTGACCATCAGTTCAGAAAAGACAAGAAGAACTTTACCAAAGGTAAAGTTGTCAAAAACTTGGCAGCACATGCGTTCACAGGACAACAGATCCTGGATCAGTTTAACGCCCTCGAGCCTGATCCAGAGCGTCCAGGGTATTTCAAGGGGTATAATTCAAAACACGCCTGGACTCACAAGCCATGCTTCTGGGATCTGCCTTACTTCAAAGACCTCCTTCCACACAATATCGACATGATGCACACTGAAAAGAATATCGGAGAGGCTATTTTTGGTACATTGTTTGACATAGATGGGAAGACAAAGGATAAAATTAAGGCTAGAGTCGATCAAGAGACACTATGTCATAGACCGTTACAAAACATGCGAGAAGGCAAAGGAAAGCAGAAGTGGTCGAAGCCAAAGGCCTGGTTCAATCTTGGAAGGCCAACTATGAGGGAAATTATCTTGTGGGTCAAAGTGCACTTGATGTTCCCCGGTGAGTATGCAGCAAATCTGAAGAGGGGAGCGAGTCTTGAAAAATTAAAAATCTTTGGTCTCAAGAGTCATGATTGGCACATATGGCTAGAGCGGGTAATGCCGACGATGTTACGTGGCTTTATTCCTGAGGATGAATGGGTAGTACTGGCGGAGCTGAGCTATTTCTTCCGTGTTCTTTGTGCGAAAGAATTGTCTCCTGGCGTGGTAGAATACATGGAGGAGTTTGCACCGGAGTTGTTGTGCAAGTTAGAGAAGATCTTTCCACCGGGCTTCTTTAATCCAATGCAGCATTTGATTTTACATCTACCGACCGAGGCAAGATTGGGTGGGCCCGTGCAAGATCGTTGGTGCTATGCAACTCAGAGGATGCAGAAGACCCTTCGAGCTAAATGTAAAAATAAGCGTAGAATTGAAGCATCGATGGTTGAGGCATTCATTACTGGGGAGGTGGCCAACTTTGTGACAGCACACTACGAAGCCAAAAATCATCATTTGCATAATCCGAAGCCTCGGCACAATGATGCAGACCCTAAAAAAGGTGGGTCCAACCTCAGCCTATTCAAAGGGAAGCTCGCACCAGCCGGTGCTTCGAAACCTATAACGTTGGATGTCGAAGAATGGCAGAACATTTCGTTGTATATCTTCAACAACCTAACAGAAGTGCGGCCGTACATCGAGTGAGTTCCTGGCACATTTTCCCATAACTTCTAATTCATTTGAACTGCTCTTATTCCCGGATATTTCAAACAGCCGTTACATCGTCGAATTATCGGATGGAGTGCTGATCGAAAATGATTCCGTCGAAGAGTATGAGCTTCTGTCAAAGACAGGAGGTGGCTATCCCGGTTTCATCTCTTGGTTCAAACAAACGGTAATTATCAATAATGGACCATTTCATTCTTGGTCTAACTTGCGGCTAATGCAACAACCGTTTCGTATTAAACTTGTAGGCTAATTCAGAGTCTATGGACGCCGAATTGAGACAAGTCGCTAATGGTTTTGACTATAAGGTCCGTTCATTTGAGAAATACAACATCAACGGGTATCTCTTTCGTACCTTTGGCAAAGAGCTATCTATGCCCGACCAGAAATCTACAAATTGTGGTGTCTCTGTTATAGGCGAAGGTGTTATCGAGTATTATGGAAGAGCTGAAGCAAGTTATGAACTTCAATTCTATGGTGAAAACCCACCAATCATCGTAGTCTTCGAATGTTATTGGTTCCAGCCAAAAAGACTAGAAGGACTCATGAACATATAGGACTAGTCAAAATCAATCCAAACACCCATTTAGATGTTCCCGATGTCTATATTACGGCTCAACAGGCGACGCCAGTTTTCTATCTACCGTGGGCATGACAAACGGATAAGAATCTGGAAGGTTGGTTTGTTGTTTATGAAGTGCCGCCATATGTTAGACCACCTCTCCCAAATGAACAGGATTATGAACCTCACATTAACCCAGACACATATGATGGAGAATTCTTCCAAGAAACACGTCTTTCCAAGAAACGTTTCAAGAACCGCCGTGCTTCACCCAAGAACATGGAAGTAGATAGCGACAATGAATCCGACTCCAGCCCTGAGCCGGAACCAGAAGACCTGGAACTCGTAGAGGTTACGGATGCGGATGACCTGTCAATGCTTCAACGATTAAAGGAAGGCCTTTCACAAATTCATGCCGTTGAACCCGACGAGCACGTCATTCATGAAGACATGCGTGACAGTGATGATGATGATGCATTTATTGATGATGATTATTAGTTTGTAGGATTCACAACTTAATTTATATATTTTAATCTTTATTATTCATGTACATATTATTATTCATTTGAGTTATTCAATTTTTTTATGTTGTACTAATTTCTTTTAATCTTTATCATGGCAGGTCACGAGGTGTGGAAAGATGGTGGGCGCTGGTCCAGACCGCTCGACGGGTTCTTCCCAGGCGCCCCGCACGAGGGATGGTACTTCCCTTCCGCCCCTATCTCTCCGTAGAGCCTTGGGAGACAGTCTGTCGACACCACCCGTGGTTTCTTCTTCGTCGGCGGCAGTGCCCACTGGGAGTGGTGCTGGTCGGGTAGGGAAGAAGGGGAAGGGTACAGAGAGGTGGTGGCCGCGGAAGATCTCGGAGGACTGTTGAGCCGTCCTCGCCACCACCACCAGCTCATTCACCCGAGCATAGGACAAGTATGGTCGACCCGTTTGCGGAGGAGGCTACGAGGACTCCGGTCCAGGAGCCTGGTGTTGATGGGCATTCGTCCCATGAGACTCCGGTCCGGGAGCAGCCTCGAGTCGAGGTGCATTCGGCCCACGAGCAGCCGGAGGAGACTATGGTTCCGGAGGCTTCACCCAACGTGGAGAGGCCCGGATGGGAGACCTAGCCGGATCGTACCGAGTTGCCGGATTGGACCGATGGTCCGGGTGGCTCAGGGGGCGGGGATGGCGGGGATGAGCTTACGGATAGTGAGGGCGATGTGTAGGTGGACGGGGCCACCGTGTACAAGCGTGGTAATACACGTCTCCCGGTCGCCCGGGCTATCCGCGAGCAGAGGCCAGTGATTAAACCTGAAGGAGATAGGTAAGTACATTTACCCTTTTTTTAGCTTTTCCGTTCAAGTTTGTTCAAATATCTAATGCGTTGACCTTATCATACTGCAGGGGATGGGTACACCCTCTTAGAGTCCGCAGGCCGAACTCCGTCCTTGGTGTGCTTTGCCGGACAAATTTCCCGGGGTTTGTCACGTTGCCTGGTGAGGGTCAGGTTCCTACACTAGGATTTACCTGGGAGCACTACGAGGCTGTGTAGGCCCCGCCGGAGGAGATTATAGATGGTGTCTTGTGCCACACGAGGGCCGAGATGGTGATCAAGAGCTTTTGGGTAAATTATCCTTTTACAGAATCTAAAATTAACAATATAGCTAATTATTGTACTAATCGGTGTTTTCACGTTTGATTGCACACCTTCTATAGGTGTGAGGATGGATATGAGGAGGAGGCGGCCAGGGTTCTCGAGGCCGAGTGTAGGCAGTTACTACAGAACTTGTGCCACGAGGCTCGGCCGCAGGCTATTCGAGATTACTACGCCACGCGTGGTATTAAGAAGCAGAAGAAGGATTGCCGCGGAAAGTTTCTGAAGAAGGAGCAATAGATGAAGGTAATTACCTATTCTTAAGGCCTTCTACGTAGTTTTCTTGATTTCATTCATAGGCGTAGCGCTGAAAATTCTTTCTAATAACTTACAGGTGGCCCCGAGATGGTGTGCGGATAAGATCGATTGTTGGAAGCGTTGGTTGATGAGTGGTGCACAGGCAGCTGGCGAGCCGTCCACGAGAATGCGAAGGATCGGCATAGCCAAATGGTTGGTGTGCCACACCATCAAGGCAGCACCAACTTACTTCAGTTTGGATGAAACTAGGTATGTGATTTGCTTCATGATTCAAGCAATTCATTCTTGATCCTAATATTTTGTTCCTCTCTTTTAGGCGCATCATAATAAGACTGATATGCCACACTTGTACGACCTTTATGGCATGCCCCATACTTCCTCGTACAAGAAGGAGAAGGCATTCTCTGAGTCTGACCTGGATGAACCCAATAACTTCACCAACATATCATCCCACCAGAAGCTTGTGGCATACAGGGACGCGGGGAAGGCTACGAAAGGGGATGACTTTAACCCTAGCCAGGAACCTTTGGATCCAGAGGTGGTGATGATATCTGGTGGCGGGAGGCCCCATGGCTCGATAGCCATTGGAGATGGGATAATACGTTGTCCACTCACTCTTCCGGAGATCAAGGCACGCCAGTCGAGCAGCTGTCCTGAGATAACGCGTCGTCCACGGCCAGTCGAACTTGCCATCGAGGTTAGTTGTACGGACTAGAACACTTTCATCCATTTCATTATGTGTGTCACCATAGATCATTACTGTGGTAACGAGGAATGGTGTTTCAGGCTGCTCTTCAGAAAGAGTGAGCGGCAAACCAGGCTGCTCTTGAGAAAGAGAGATTGGCTAGCCAGGCTCCTCTTCAGGCTGCTCTTGATGAGAGGGACCAGACCACGGCACGATTGCTTGAGGAGGAGAGGGCCCGGAATGAGGTGGGTCAACGGGCCCTGTACGAGCTTTTTGTGGTATGTTTTTTTTCACATTAGCCAAATCATGTGTGTAATAGTTGTTTCAATACTAACTAATACGACCCACTCTTCAGGGTCTGTGCGAGAAGAGCGGTCAAGTCCCTCCACCGATTCCCGTCTTCTCTTCGATTGGCACTCTGAGTTTCATTATAAACTAGTATTAATAATTGAGTGTCATCATGCTAACTGAGACATTGCAAAATATCTTTTCTGCAGAATAACTCCCGAGCGGCATCGCACGACCCTTCTCCAGGGCAACCGTCTCCAAACGAAGCCGCCGTGAGCAACCGTGGTGTTTCTCCTCCTTGATGACCACTACGGTAAGTTTCTCCTCCAAAGTTAGCTTGTTTTCCTCAAAAATGGGATAATTAGCCCATTTAGCTCAAAAAAGACAGAATTAGGTAATTTAGCTCCAACAAGAGGAGAAGAGGAGAAGAAATAGGCAAAATGAAAAGAAAGAAGAAGAAGAAGAAGAAGAAGAAGAAGAAGAGAAGAAGGAGAAGGAGGAGGAGGAGGAGGATGAGAAGGAGAAGGCCAAGAACCTTCTTGTCCTTCTCCTCCTCCTCCTTCTCCTCCTTCTCCTCCTTCTTGATGTCTTCTTCTTCTCCTCCTCCTCCTCTTTCTTCTCCTCATTCATATTATCCTTGCTTTAATTAACCCAACAATGACATAATTAGCCCATTTAGCTCCAAAATAGCATAATAAGCTCAAAATGGCATAAGAACCTTGGTTAGCTCATTAATATTATATACTTAGCTTGTTTTCCTCTAAAATGGGATAATTAGCCCATTTAGCTCAAAAAAGACATAATTAGGTAATTTAGCTCCAACGGGAGGACAAGAAATAGGCAAAATGAAAAGAAAGAAGAAGAAGAAGAAGTAGAAGAAGAAGAGAAGAAGGAGAAGGAGGAGGAGGTGGAGGAGAAGGAGAAGGCCAAGGACCTTCTAGTCCTTCTCCTCCTCCTCCTCCTCCTTCTCCTCCTTCTTCTTGATTTGTTCTTCTTCTCCTCCTCCTCCTCTTCCTTCTCCTATTTCATATTATCCTTGCTTTAATTTCCCCAAGAATGACATAATTAGCCCATTTAGCTCGAAAATACCATAATAAGCTCAAAATGGCATAAGGACCTTGGTTAGCTCATGAATATTATATACTTAGCTTATTTTCCTCTAAAATGGGATAATTAGCCCATCTAGCTCCAAAAAGACATAATTAGGTAATTTAGCTCCAACAAGAAGAGAAGAGGAGAAGAAATAGGAAAAATGAAAATAAAGAAGAAGAAGAAGAAGAAGAAGAAGAAGAGAAGAAGGAGAAGGAGGAGGAGGAGGAGGAGGACGAGAAGGAGAAGGCCAAGGACCTTCTCGTCCTTCTCCTCCTCCTCCTTCTCCTCCTTCTCCTCCTTCTTGATTTCTTCTTCTTCTCCTCCTCCTCCTCTTTCTTCTCCTCTTTCATATTTTCCTTGATTTAATTTCCCCAACAATGACATAATTAGCCCATTTAGCTCCAAAATACCATAATAAGCTCAAAATGCAATAAGAACCATGGTTAGCTCATGAATATTATATACTTAGCTTGTTTTCCTCTAAAATGGGATAATTAACCCATTTAGCTCCAAAAAGACATAATTAGGTAATTTAGCTCCAACAAGAGGAGAAGAGGAGAAGAAATAGGCAAAATGAAAAGAAAGAAGAAGAAGAAGAAGAAGAAGAGAAGAAGGAGAAGGAGGAGGAGGAGGAGGAGAAGGCCAAGGACCTTCTAGTCCTTCTCCTCCTTCTCCTCCTTCTTCTTGATTTCTTCTTCTTCTCCTCCTCCTCATCTTTCTTCTCCTCTCTGATATTATCCTTGCTTTAATTAACCAAACAATGACATAATTAGCCCATTTAGCTCCAGAATACCATAATAAGCTCAAAATGGCATCAGAACCTTGGTTAGCGCATGAATATTATATACTTAGCTTGTTTTCCTCTAAAATGGGATAATTAGCCCATTTAGTTCAAAAAGACATAATTAGGTAATTTAGCTCCAACAAGAGGAGAAGAGGAGAAGAAATAGGCAAAATGAAAAGACAAAAGAAGAAGAAGAAGAAGAAAAAGAGAAGAAGGAGAAGGAGGAGGAGGAGGAGGAGGAGGAGAAGGCCAAGGACCTTCTAGTCCTTCTCCTCTTCCTCCTCCTCCTCCTTCTCCTCCTTCTTCTTGATTTCTTCTTCTTCTCCTCCTCCTCCTCCTCTTTCTTCTCCTCTTTCATATTATCCTTGCTTTAATTTCCCCAACAATGACATAATTAGCCCAATTAGCTCAAAATACCATAATAAGCTGAAAATGGTATAAGAACCTTGGTTAGCTCATGAATATTATATACTTGGCTTGTTTTCCTCTAAAATGGGATAATTAGCCCATTTAGCTCCAAAAAGGCATAATTAGGTAATTTAGCTCCAAAAAGAGGAGAAGAGGAGAAGAAACGGGCAAAATGAAAAGAAAGAAGAAGAAGAAGAAGAAGAAGAAGAAGAGAAGGAGGAGGAGGAGGAGGAGGGGGAGAAGGAGACGACCAAGGACCTTCTAGTCCTTCTCCTCCTTCTCCTCCTTCTTCTTGATTTCTTCTTCTTCTCCTCCTCCTCCTCTTTCTTCTCCTCTTTCATATTATCCTTGCTTTAATTTCCCAACAATGACATATTTAGCCCATTTAGCTCCAAAATACAATAATAAGCTCAAAATGGCATAAGAACCTTGGTTAGCTCATGAATATTATATACTTAGCTTGTTTGCCTCTAAAATGGGATAATTAACCCATTTAGCTCCAAAAAGACATAATTAGGTAATTTAGCTCCAACAAGACGATAAGAGGAGAAGAAATAGGCAAAATGAAAAGAAAGAAGACGAAGAAAAGAAGAGAAGAAGGAGAAGGAGGAGGAGGAGGAGAAGGCCAAGGACCTTCTAGTCCTTCGCATCCTCCTCCTTCTCCTCCTTCTTGATTTCTTCTTCTTCTCCTCCTCCTCCTCTTTCTTCTCCTCTTTCATATTCTCCTTGATTTAATTAGCCCATTTAGCTCCAAAATACCATAATAAGCTCAAAATGGCATAAGGACCTTGGTTAGCTCATGAATATTATATACTTAGCTTGTTTTCCTCTAAAATGGGATGATTAACCCATTTATCTCCAAAAAGACATAATTAGGTAATTTAGCTCAAACAAGAGGAGAAGAGGAGAAGAACTAGGCAAAATGAAAAGAAAGAAGAAGAAGAAGAAGAAGAAGAAGGAGTGAAGAAGGAGAAGGAGGAGGAGGAGGAGGAGAAGGCCAAGGACCTTCTAGTCCTTCTCCTCCTCCTCCTTCTCCTCCTTCTCCTCCTTCTTCTTGATTTCTTCTTCTTGTCCTCCTCCTCCTCTTTCTTCTCCTCTTTCATATTATCCTTCCTTTAGTTAACCTATTTAGCTCCAAAATGTCATAATAAGCTAAAAATGGCATAAGAACCTTGGTTAGCTCATGAATATTATATTTTTAGGTTGTTTTCTGCTAAAAATGACATAATTAGTTGAAAAACATCATATTTTGTTCTTCTTCTGACTTTCTTATTCACATTTTTGCAGATTGGATATACTACATGCATGGAAGCTGGCATTCATGGAGTTGAACAATGTCGATGGATGAACTTTATATGTAGATCATCTAGTTTTCATTTGAGTTGATGAACAATGTCGAACTATATGTATATGTACATACGGATAAACAGTGCAATACTTTGTATGTTGGTTCTTTGGATATATGGGGATGTACATTGATTTATATGTATATAATATATGTGTGGTGAATTATATATATGTGTTGGCAAGTATATGTGCGGTGAACTATATATCATATATGTGTGGTGAGTTATATCAATGTGCTGTCAAATAAATATATATATATATATATATATATATATATACATATATATGTGCTGTGAAATAATAGAAAACAAAAAAGACAGGTGCTATATGGGCTCTTTGCCGTCTGCCTCCAGGGTGATGGCAAAGGGGCCACATGGCACCCAGCTGTGCATCCTGGGGTGTCTATATAGTCTCTTTGCCGTCAGCCTCCAGGGTGGGCATACGGCAAAGAAGAGGGCACAGAGGAAGGGGGAGGAGTAGCCAGACGACAAAGAGTCGAGGGGGGGGAGAGGTAGATGACAAAGAGTGGAGGGGGGAGGGGAGGAGTAGGCGAACGGCAAAGATGGAGGAGTAGGCAGACGGCAAAGATGGAGGGGGGGAGGGGAGGAGTAGGCAGACGACAAAGATGGAGGAGTAGGCAGGCGGCAAAGATGGAGGGGGAGGCAGAGGGAAAAGCCTCTGTTAACCCCTAACGGAGGCAACTCCTGTCGGCTGCCATCTCGAGCACTTTGCCTACTGCTCCTAAGGAAAGCTGACGACAAAGAGCTTTGTCGTCCGCTTTGGGGGGGCAGATGGCAAAGTACGTCCTATGCCGTCGTAGGATGACGCAGAAATTTTGTCGGCCGTGAGAATCTTTGACGTCTGTGATTTTGTCTTTGTCGTCCGGGATTTTGTCTTTGCCGTATGTGATGGTAGACGGCAAAGAAGCTAATTCCGGTAGTGCATCCTTATCGTTGTTGTCGCTGTTGTTGTCGATGTTGTTGTCGTCGTTCTTGTTGTCGTTGTTGTCGTGGCTGTCGTAGTTGTAGTTGTTGTCATTGTTCTCGTTGTTGTCATCGTTGTCCTTGTTGTCGTCGTTGTTATCATCATTGTGGTTGTTGTTGTTGTTGTTGTTCTTGTCGTTGCTGGCACTTTTGTTGTTCTTGTCGCTGTTGTCGTTGTTATTGTTGGTGGTGTTGTTGTTGTTGTCATTGTTGTCGTTGTTGTCGTTGTTCTCGTCATTGTCGTTCTTTTCATCATTGTTGTTGTTGTCGTCGTCGTCGTCGTCGTTGTTGTTGTTGTTGTTGTTGTTGTTGATGACGATGATCATGATGTTCTCGTTTTTGTCGTTGTTGTCGTTGTTCTCATCATTATCGTTGTTGTCGTCTCTACAGTCGTCGTCATCGTCGTGGTTCTTCTTGTTGTTGTTCTTGTTGTTGTTGTTGTTGTTGTTCTTGTTGTTGTTGTCGTCGTCGTCGTTGTCTTCATTGTTGTTGTTGTTATTGTTGGCGTTGTTGTCACTGTTGTCGTTAATGTCGTTGTTCTCATTGTGGTTGTTGTTATCGTTCTTCTCGTTGTTCTCGTCATTGTCGATGTTGTCATCGTTGTCAGTGTTCTCGTCGTTGTCGCCTTCGTCCTTGTGGTTGTTGTTGTTGTTGTTGTTGTCATCATCATCATCGTCGTCATCATCATCATCATCATCGTCGGCGGCGGAGGCGTCGTTGTCGTCGTCTTCGTTGTTTTTGTTGTTATTGTTGTCGTTGATATCGTTATTGTCGTTCTAGTTGTTGTTGTTGTTGTTGTTGTTGTTCTAGTTGTCGTTCATGTCGCTGTTTTTGTTGTTGTTGCTGTTGTCTTTGTTTTTGTTTTCGTTGTTCTTGTCATTGTCGTTGTTGTCATCATTGTCGTTGTCGTCATCGTCCTTGTTGTTTTCTATGTTGTTGTCGTTGTTGTTGTTGTTTTTTGTTGTTGTTGTTGTCGTCGTCGTCATCGCCTTGTTTGTTTTTGTTGTTGTTGTTGTTGTTGTTGTTGTCGTTGTTGTCGTTGGTGTCGTTGTTGTCATCTTTGTAGTCGTTATCGTTGTTGTCATTCTTCTCATTATTGTCGTTGCCATCATCGTTATCGTCGTTGTCGTCGTCGGTCCGGTCATCGTCCTTGTTGTTGTTGTTGTTATTGTTTTGTTGTTGTTGTTGTTGTTGTTTTTGTTGTTGTTGTTGTTGTTTGTTGTTATTTTTCTTGTTGTTGTTGTTGTTGTTGTTGTAGTCGTCGTTGTCATCGTTGTCTTCGTTGTGGTTGTTGTTGTTGTTGTTGATGATGATGTTGTTGTTGTTGCTGTTGTTGTTGTCATCGTTGTTGTCGCTTTTGTTGTTCTCGTCACTGTTGTCATCGTTGTTGTTGTTATTGTCGTTGTTGTCGTTGTCGTTGTTGTTGTTGTTGTTGTTGTTGTTTTTGTTGTTGTTGTTGTTGTTGTTGTTGTTGTTGTTGTGGTTGTTGTTGTGGTTGTTGTTGTTGTTGTGGCTGTCGTCGTCGTCTTCGTGGTGGTGGTGGTGGTGGTCGTCGTCATCGTTGTTATTGTTGTTGTTGTTTTTCTGGTTGTTACTGTTGTTGTTGCTGTTGTCGCTGTTGTTGTTGTTGTTGTTGTTGTGGCTGTCGTTATCATCTTCGTGGTCGTCGTCGTCATCATCATTATCATCCTCGTGTCGTCGTCATCGTATTTGTCGTTCTGTTTATTGTTGTTCTTGTTGTTGTTGTTGTTGTTATTGTCTTTGTTCTGGTTGTGGTAGTTGTTGTCCTTGTTGTCGTTTTTCTCGTCGTTGTCGTGGTTATCGTCGTTGTCTTCATCCTTATTGTTGTTGTCGTTGCTGTTGTTGTTGTTGTTGATGTTGTCGTCGTCGTTCTTGTTCTCGTTGTTGTTGTTGTTGCAGTCGTAGTTGTCATTGTTCTCGTCATTGTCGTTGTCGTCGCCGTCATTGTAGTCATTGTCGTTTTCGTCGACGTCGTTGTTGTTTTTGTTGCTGCTGCTGATGTTGCTTTTTTTGTTGTTGTAGTCGTTGTCATCGTCGTCGTCGTCGTCCTCATCGTCGTCGTTGTTGTTGTTGTTGTTTTTGTTGTTGTTGTTGTTGTTGTTGTTGTTGTTGACGTCGTCGTCGTCGTTGTCGTCATCATCGTCATCATCGTCGTCATCATCGTCCTCATCGTCTTCATTGTCGTTGTCGTCATTGTTGTTGTTATTGTCGTCGTCGTCGTCGTCGTTGTTGTTGTTGTTGTTGATGATGATGTTGTTGTTGTTGTTGTTTTTCTTGTTGCTGTTGTTCTTGATGTTGTTCTTGTTCTTGTTCTTGTTCTTGTTGTCATTGTCATCGTCGTCTTCGTTGTTGTTATTGTTTTTCTTGTTGTTGTTGTTGTTGTTGTTGTTGTGGTGGTCATTGACGCCGTCGTCGTCCTCGTTGTTTTTTTGTTGTTGTTGTCATTGTTGTCATTTGTTGGATTTCGTACTCCGCAAAACCCTAAGGAATCGAACACATGGGCGTCTATGATCATCTCTCCTGGCTCAGCCTCATCTAGGCCGCTACTCGATGGAAACGACGAAAGACTCACTCGAAGATGAAGGTAGCACAGAACACAACAGTTTACCAAGGTTCGGGCCAGTGCGAAGCGTAAAACACTAATCCTGCTTTTGGTGGATTGCCTCTCACGGAGGTTGGTGGATGAACTAACAAAGTGCTCTCGAGTCTCCAGAGGAGAAGTGGCTTGGTGTGTTGCACTAGGGTCAGAATGAACCCCCCTACCAAGTGTTCTACCATTTATATTATTGCAAAGGCCCGGGTGCTCTTCCCTCATAGCTTCGGCGATGTCAGTGCACTAGAGAGTGGGGTCCCTTGTGCCCTAGACTTGTGCACGGGCATCGACGACGCCTCTGACGACAGTATACCGGGAAGAGCAGCAGAAAGGCCGTCCAAGACCCGCCAAGGCCACGCCCTTCCCTCACTTCGAGGGGCGTGGAGTACAAGGGCTCGAGATGCAAGTCACCGGCTAGCCATCCTTGCCGGGAAGATTCCTAAGGCCCCGGCAATCCCGCTTCGCCAGGAAGACTACCCGAAGAATAGCAAGACCCCGACAAGTTTCCCTTATCGGGAAGGCTCGCACGACTGGCGAGGTCCCCCGGCAAACCCTCCTTGCCGGGGAGGTGACCAAGTCACCCGATGGAGGTTACAAGCCAGCAAGCCCATGTTCGCTCGCCAGGTGTCCCCACCAGTTTCCACCATAGTCCGACCGGTCCAGCACATCCCTCGTGTGCCCGCACAAGTCCCAGGTGTCGATTCACCTGGGTACGTGTCGCAACCATCTTGGAGCAGGTCAGGGGTAAGACAAGGCATTTACTGCCCTTGACACCACCGAAGAAGTAGAGAGGTGAACACTGTTCACTGTGCATCCCGTCAGCACACTATTGGTGACCCATTTTCCTATAATAGGACGCCCAAAATTCATTCTTAGGGGTTGAACTTTTTGGGATCAGAGACAACCTAATCAGCTAGTAAGGGCCAGCTCTTTTGGTGGCTTTTTTCACCTTCTAGAATAAGCTGCCCCTACTCAGCTTATTCTAGAAGCCCAACCAAAAATATTTGTTTAGAAGCCTACTAGTCAAGTCTTAATTAGTGGACATCTAAAAAAGTAAATTTTATTGGGCTTCTAGAATAAGCTTGGTAGGGGGTAGCTTATTCTAGCTTATTCTAGATGCCAACAAAAGAACTGGCCCTAAGTTACTCTAAAAAACCACACTACAGTAAGCACACAATACAAACTAAGGAGTAGGGTTTTACGCGTCAAGCGGCCCGAACCTAGGTAAAAAGGACCTTGCCAGTGTTGATCGCTAATTCCGCTCTCGATGCGATACCTCTTTCTCCCTGCCAAACGATCAAGGGACTCCTCGAGTTTCGCATAGGTGTTGGTTTTCCCAGACATCTTTGGCGCGGCAGGTAGAGGGAGCGATGGTTGAGAGCTTCTTCGCGGATTCAAGCAAGCTCCCTCGAAGCAGGCTGCTGCGGTGGTCGCTCTGCTTCGCCACGGCCTCCTGACGCCTACGCGAGCGCCCTACAGCGCGAACGTAGGCTAGTTGGGTGGAGACCTCGAGCTCGAAGGCATCAGGCTAACGCACCGCTCCGGGACAGTGCGCTGCTGTCGAGGGTGTGCCTAGGGGCTCCGGCGAGTCCTCCGGCGCATACTCCGACCGACGCACCTCCACGAAGAATGCGCCTACGGGAATGCGCCTACGGGCCCTGGAATCAAGGCACGCACTCCAGTCGAACGCTTTCCCCGTCGGAAGCATCACGTCTTCGCCAAAGGTGCGGTCGGGGGTTCCGTCAGGACGGCCAGGCAAAAGAGGAAAAGGAGTTATGCTCCGGCAACCCCCCTCTTATACGACAGTCGAGAACTATCGACAAATACCTTGCTGGAGGGGAAGTTGCCGGAAGAGTATAGTCTCCTACTTGCCGGGGATGTGAGGCCCCAACAGAGGACCCAAGCGCCGCGAGGAGAAGTGTCGCGGCACGACACATCAGTGATAAATATTTCAGATGATATTTCACAGTAAATAGGTTGTTCCCTTTGTGGAAGATCCCAAACCTTGTTTGAGAAACCTGCACGTTGTCAAGATCAGTGCGCCTTAGTTTTGTTTGGAACTAGTTCAGCGACCTGAACGGCCGAAGAGTGCCTTCTCACAGTTCCGAACCTGTTCAACAGTCTAAGTGGCTACATAGCACCGTATTTAGCCTCGAGCCGCGCTCCACGATCTAATGGTTGCACTGAGTGCGGCAAGGAGCCTTGCCGGTAACGACCCCTCAAGTGAACTGCTAAGGTTTCGTTCCTCAAAGCACTAGCGGCAGGACTAGTCGCGCGGGCAAGCTTTCTGAAGATGCAAAAGGCGTATCATTCAAGGAGAACGATCACACAAAATGGAAACAACATTTCATTCATTTGTTTCAAACAAACTCAGACATATTACATGAATGATTTTTGCCACTCTAACCAATTACACTGTCTTTCTTCGTGGGACATGCTCGCCGGATAGAAGTTCAAGAAGACAAAAAGCGGGACGACACCTGGCGCAACCCAGGTTGGTTTCTCCTGCACCAGCACTACGTGGAGGAGAACGGGGGCGGAAGACACGATGACCCGAGGCGATGAACAAGCCAGAGCCCACGATCGCACCTCCTCGAAGACGATGCATCGATGCGGGCTCCGGCAGAGTAATCCCACCGGGTGGGGGACACGCGTGAGAGCGCATCGGCTGTAGGGCCGGCAGTCTGCCGGAACTCGGGAGTCGTACTCCGACCCCCCCCCCCCCCCCGTAGATCCTAACGTGCCAAGAGCGCCACTGCCGCAGATGTCCTCCTCGTCGCTATCGCTTGAGGAGGGACATTCGGCGCCGCTCGAGCTCTCTTCGCAACAGCCTAGACGCACACCTGAGCGCCCGTAAAACTTAACGGATATCAAATTATCCTTCGCTAGCTTGAAGCGGAGGATATGCCCATCCTCGAGGCTGTGGGCGCGGGCGAAGGCTTTCCAGCCCCGCCCGAGCAACATGGAGCGGCGCTTCGGGTACTCCGCGTGCACTTGGATATCGCCGTGGGAGGAACCGTACGCCCGCAACCACAAGACAGGGGGCTTGGTGGCCTCCATCGCCCTAGCAAAATGGCGAGGGAGATGCAAATGGCCCCGCGGGACGCCGTGCAGCTCCATGACGAACTCCAGCGCCGTCCCGTCCGAGTGCCCGCCAAGCACGGGAGAAGACGGAGGTGCTAGAGTAGCACTCCGCCTCCCCCGGTC
>NC_058523.1:256736994-256774494 GCF_904849725.1 Hordeum vulgare subsp. vulgare | reverse complement strand
GAACACAATCTAATTGAAATAGTGTTCCATAATCTGAAAAATCGTATTAGAATCAACTAGTGTTTAATATGTTCCATTGGAATCATAGTTGGTTCCCTTCAAATAGTTGTAGTGAAACAATTTTGATTAGTTGAAGGGGAACACAATCTGATTGGAATAGTGTTCCATAATCTGAAAAGTCGTATTAGAATCAACTAGTGTTTAATATGTTCCATTGGTATCATAGTTGGTTCGCTTCAAATAGTTGTAGTGAAACAATTTTGATTAGTTGAAGGGAACACAATCTGATTGGAATAGTGTTCCACAATCTGAAAAATCTGATTGGTTCAATATGTTCCATTGAAATCATAGTTGTAGTGATACAATTTTATGCGGTGTTCTTTGATCCAAGGTTATGAAAATTGCATATAGCTAGTGATCTCTCTAGGTTCCATTGGATAGCAATATGATATGTCATAGTCATGAAAATTGCATATAGCTAGTGATCTCTCTAGGTTCCATTGGACAGCTATAGTTGTAACATCCCAATTTTCCTAATTGGGAATGTTTTACACTCTAGCTAAGCATCTATGCATAAGTGATTGAACTAAATTTAGCACGTGATTTCTTTAGTCTTTTTGATTTGCATTTCCATTTTTCCTCGCACGAGAAAAGCCCGGAGAAAATACTCTCTTGCACGCAAGAGAGAGAGCGGAGGAAAATGACCCTCCATAGTGCGGGCAAATTTCTGAAATATTTGAGCCAAGAAAATCCAAAGATTATTTGCAAAAATATTTACAAAAAGAAATAAAGCAATTTAGTGAATTTCTGAAAAACATTTTTTTGAAGTTTTTATTTTTTCTTTGGAAAAATGTTATTCGGGTAGAGGATATTTTTCTGATTTTTTTGGTATATATTACCCTATATAAATATTTTGATTTATTTTCCTTTTATTTAGTTTTTATTTTTTGTCTCGGAAAACAATTAGAAATAGGAAAGGAATTTTTTTTAAGCCGCCGCCGGGCGCACTATTGGACCTGGGCCGAATCCCCTGTACCCGGGATCCCGAATCCCTTATATCCAGGCCGACCGCCCCTTCCCTCCCCTCCTCCCTCTCTCTGCCGAGTGGACCCCACCGCCCGAGCCTCTCCCTCCCGCGGCCACCCTTCTTCCTCCTCTTTCCAAGTCTCGTGCCCGAGACCGAGCCCCTCCCCAGTACCCGGGATCTCCCAGAGCCTCTCCCCTCCTTCCTTTTCCACCCCCCCTCCTAGCCTATATAAACCCCGCCCCCGAGCCGCCCCCGTTCCCACCCTTTTCCCGTCGAGCCGCCGCCCCTAGCCCTGCCACCGGTCGCTGGAGCAGCCCGAGCTGCTGCTGCCCTTCGGAGCCCCTGGGAGCGCCCCCCCCTCGAGCACCTCACCGCCCCCCGAGCCCCACCCCGCGGAGGAGGAGCACCACCGCCGCCACCCCGACACTCCACCGCCCCCCCCCCCCCCCCGGAGCTCCCTCAACCTCGCCGGCAACCACCCCTCGCCGGAGCTACCCCAGCCAGCCACGGTAGACTTCCCCCCATCTCTCTGTTCTTTTGTTTTTCTTCGTTGCACGGTTGGATCTTAGCTGTATGGTGTAGATTAGATCTTTAGTACCCTTTCGGTTTATTCTAGAAAACCAATGGTTTTTAGTTCACTTATACTTTTAGCGAGTAGCTTTGGTTAGAGTTAGGTCGTTTGCCCATAGCATTGCAACAAACGCCCTCTACAGCCAATAGTAGCCTGCCACGTGTACCCTCTTTTAGTACTAGTTAGCTTTATAATTTTTTGTCTATATTACAAAAATAGAAAGTTTCAATTTTGTTTTGGCCACAACTTTTGATCCCGAAGTCCAATGACATTGATTCTTGTTCCAGTAGACTCCAATGTTTCTGTAGTTTTTTAAATCATATAATTTGTCTATGTTTGAAATTTTCAAATATAAGTTAGATCAGATTTAGTTTAAACCTTGTTTTGCCTATTCCAGGAGTTTAAAAAATGATTTTGAGTTGATTCTTTTTGCTACTGCTTCCTAGTGATCAATTCTTACTGTGGTAGAAGTTTCAAAAATTTAAAGTATTTTTACTGGTGTTTTTAACAGAAACAAGTTTCTGCCATTCCGGCGCGTGTTGAACTCCTTTACTTAGGCATTAGCAAATCCTTACTCGTGATGTTATTTTTACTTGTGGCTTGATTGAAGTGCTTATGGTGTGCTTTGTGTTTGTATCGGTAGATCATCTGGAGTGCAAAGCGTGTTACTTAGAAGCGCTTGAGCAAGACAACTATCATCAAGGCAAGTCATTTTGATCATGCTATTTTACCTATGTTTTCGATGCATGGTAGATCACCTTCTTTGCCCAATTGCATGCTCTAGGTACTTGGAAACTTTAGTATAAGTTGTAGTATCATGTGGTAGGAACACAACAACCTCGATACTTGTCCCCGGGATGACAATATCTTAATGCTATGCTTGAGTAGACGGGTTATCGGTCGAGTGTATATCACGAGTGATGCGAGATTGATTAAATAATCAAGACCGGACTAAGACAAGATTTTCAAGACCTCGGACGCAATGCAACTCTAGGTGAAGGACGGTTGATCGGCTCCCTGGAGAACCCAGTGGATGCCCGGGATGCTGGAGAGGCCATGTCATCCTGCGGAAAGCTTCACCCAGGCTCGAAGAGACGGACGGAGACTTCAAGACTCAAGGCTTACCTGCACAGCCACAAGTCATTATGGGCTCTAGCTTGGTTGGACAACGCGGCGACTCTGGACAGGCGGTGCTAGCAGATGTAGAAGAACGGTAGGAATGGATGGGCACCGACAGGGATTCAGAGGGACCCGTTGAAAGATAATGTTTTGATCATCCAGTCTTCAAACACCCTGAAGTGCGAGGACAAACCCGGAGGCGATCAATTCTGTGGGGAACGTGTGCAAAACTCTGCAGAGTGCCCAACCTAATCGATTAGCCATGTCCACGGTCATGGACAACTTGAGCCGAAGGCATTGAATTTCCCCTGAACTCTCGACACAACTTAATAATGATGTGGGTGTTAACAACTATTCGGGTACGAGAATTGGTTGGCGGAACCATCTCGTTAACAACAAACAATGTAGTAATATTTTGCTTCCAACCCCTCTTGTTGTAGGATAAAACTGGCTTTATGCAAAACTTAGCCCCACCGGCCAAATATGCATGTAGAGATAGTTGATTATTATTTTACTCCTCTCTTTGATGACTTGCCGGCATATTCAATATGCTGACCTACACGGCTGCAACGTATCATGTTGCAGAGTACTTTTTCGACCAGGAGTGAGGCTACGATCTACGCTCAGCGACATGCCCTTGGAGTCGGATGGACTCGTCTACCTGATGCTTCCGCTAGTCTTCGTTAGATATCTCATGAGTTGGCCTTCAGCCACTTTATTGTAATCCTTTATTGTAATAAAGTACTCTTTATGAGATTTCGATTAATAAAGCTGTGTGATTGAACTCTTGAATATATACATTATGTACTGTGTTTGTACCAGCATGATCTTGGGATGCTACGGAAACACCAGAGGCTTGACTCGTCTTGAGTCGGGTCACTACAGAAATGGTATTCAGAGCACACGCTGACCTTAGGACGTAACCTCTAGGAATGGAAAAGCCTTAGGAAGAAAACTATTTTCTCTTATGTCTATAAATCTTCTATTTCTTCTTCTGATCATTTCTGACTTCTCTCCGATTTTCCAATGTTTAGATGGCCACCTTCGTCCCTGTTTAGTTCACGGAGTTTTGCCAGCCCGACACCACTATGCCATTCGGAAAGGAGCTGGTGCAGATCACCAAGGATTTGAGGATTGCTCTGCCGACTATCACAGGGAAGCCAACTTCGTCTTACCCGGAGGATTCACGCTACAGGATCGAGGTGCACATTCCCGGAAGGACATTCCAGCCGTGCACTGAGCCGGTGGATTTCAAGTTCATCGCACCCAACTGGATTCTCGGAAGGGACATGGCAATCCATTGTGCCCTCGGACGTATCAAGGAAGAATACAAAGGCTGCCCTATTTCTCCAGACCTATTCACCGTATCCCGGAGAAACGAAGACGGAGAAATCATCTCAAGCAAGACCAAGGACGCTCTCTTGTCTTATGCCCAGACCTTGGAGAAGCACGGCGGGACTCTGGAGCATCGTGTGATCAAGGACGCCAGGAAGATCAAGCAACTGTCACTCCGCGAGCTTGAACTCGAAGAAGCAGCCCGGGAAGCCCACTATGAACATGAACTGGAGGCGAAGGACTTTCTGGAGCGGATCGAGAAGCTGAAGACTCGAGTTGCATACCTGGAGGAGGAACTGGACATGGGCGAGAACCTTCATCCCGAAGGAGATGTAGCCCCTTGATCAGCAACGACGAGGACTATGAAGAAAGCTCCACCGAAGGACCCGTCACCATGCTTTTCTGAGGAGGACACTTAGACTAGACCACCAAATTTATTTTATCGTTATACGTTTCAGGCCGATGTTTAGGATTATCGAATTTTGTATCCTCGTGTGAACCCTTGTGATGGTATTGAATAAAATGTGTGGCGTGATACTTGTTTGTTGCATTCATATGGGTAGTGTAATTACTCTTAGACCATGGTTCTATGCTAATCTCACCCCTCCACAACATCAGATGCCTCTGAGACGTGCCCCTGAGTCCAACTTTCCGCCGGAACTCACCCAGTTGATCCAGCAACAAAACACCCTGATGCAGCTGATCATCCACAACCAGAACAATAACAACAACCGTCACCCACCCCAGGCCGACAATCTCACCCGTTTCCTGAGGTTGAACCCTCCAACTTTCTCCAGCAGCATTGAGCCCATTGTGGAAGATGATTGGCTCCGCAAGATGGAGCGTGAACTTATCACTGCTGGTTCTACTGAAGCTGAGAAGGTGCGTTTTGCTGTGCATCAACTTGAAGGCCCTGCAGCTGCTTGGTGGGAGAACTACACCACCACTTACCCCATTGCTGGAGTCACTTGGGAGCAATTCAAGCAAGCCTTCCGCACCGCGCATGTCTCAGCTGGTGCAATAAGTCTGAAGAAGCGTGAGTTTCGCAACTTACGCCAGGGGAATCGCTCTATGCCCAGTACGTTGATGAATTGTAACATCCCAAATTTTGGGATGTTAAAATAATTATTAGATTGTTTGTTTGTTTGCTTGAGTGATTGAAACTTGTGTGAAATTTGAAACTTTTCAAAAACTTTTGAATGAGAGGTAATAAAATGACTTTCCCCTTCTCCGGGAATTCAAATTCAATCATTTAAAAGCAAAGAGAGAAGATGACATGACTTCTTCAACTATAAATAATTTGAACTGAGTTTGCATTTGAATCCTTTCAAATATTTGCCCTTGCTTCTATATTTTTCTTCCCCGAGAAATACCCCAAAAATAATTCTTGCCAAACAAGAAAGAGAGGAGGAACATGACCCTCCAAACCGGGGATATTCCTTTGAAATATTTGGACCATAAAACCCAAGGTTTATTTGAAAAATATTTGCAAAAAGAAAATAAGCCAATTTAGGGATTTTCTAAACAAACATTTTTGTTTTAAGTATTTATTTTGGTAGTGGAAAAATGTCCATCTTTTTGAATTTATTTTTCTGAAAATTTTAATATATTATAACCCTATATTCCAAGGATATTGTTTTTCCTTTTAATCGTATTAATTCCTGTTTTAATAAAAAGGGGAAGAGATCTCTTATTTTATGAATGTACTTGGGCCACTTTAGGAAACCAATCTGGCCCAATCCCACCTTCTTCTTCCTCCTCACGAGCTTCCTTCTCTGGCCATGGCAGAAGCTTCCCAGGAAGCTTCCCTCCCCCGATTCGCGGGCTACACTTCCTTCCCGAGCCTCCCACCACCCCTATAAGAACGCCCCTCCTCTCCTCGTTCCATTTTCCCCATCAGCTCGCCCTCTCCCTGCCCGAAGCCACGACGCCCCCACCATTGTCGTTCCTGCAAGGAGCGGAACAGAAGAACGCCCAGGAGCCCCTGACGCCCCCTTCCTCGCCTCCGGGACCCCCTCCGCCATTCCCCCTCCCCGCTGTTGACCTCCCCACCTCGCCGGAGCAGCTACCACGCCGGAGTTCTTCCTCTCTGTCACCCATGGTGAGATTCACGAAATCCCGTATTGCAGTTTTTTCAGAAAATTGCAATCTTTGAAAATTCATATCTATTAGTCTATAACTCCGAATTAGGTGATTCTTCTTGTGTTGGATCAAAAAGTTTATGTAGTTTCTGTAGATATATAATTTGTCTATGTTTGGATTTATAAAAATTGAGTTAGATCAGATTTTAATTAAAGCTTGTTTTGCTTATTCCAGGAGTTTACAAATAGATTTTAATTTGATTCTTTTTGCTACTGATCACTAGTGATCTTATTTATCAGTGGTAGAAATTTCTGATTTGTTTGAGTACTTTAGCTCATGGTTTCTTGTGAAACAATTTCTGGTTCATCTCTTTTAGGATTTCGGCTAATTCCTTTTATATCTTTGTTTTAAAATATTTTCTTTATTATTTCAGAAAGATTATTGTTTTGTTTTTGTTAGTTAAACAGTAGTTTTGCAACAAGTTTTTATTTTATTTTTATTTGTTATCATGAAATCAATTCTAGTTCCCTAATAACTTACAATTGATTTCTCTACTGTTTCAAATCCCGTTTGGAAATACTTTCAAATAGTTTTGTGAAAAATACTTTATTTTATCTTAGTTCAATTTATATCTTAGTTCCTTGTTATTATTTTCTATTGGACAAAAACCATTTAGTGTTTGATGTAGTAGAAGACTCCTAACTTTAGTGAAGTTTCTATCGGATTCTTATTCGCTCTATCTTTTGTTTTGATTGCTAGAATGATTGCTAGTATGAGTGCTTATGTGAATGATATGTTTGTTATATAGATTTCATCGGAGAGTGACGAGTAGTCTATCAAGTTATTTCTCGAGAAATTCTTCTTCGTCAACATCACCAGGCAAGTCACTTTGATCATACTATCACCTATGTTTTATGCATCGTAGTTCTACCATCCTATGCCCAATTGCATGCTGAGTAGGTACTTTCAAATTTTAGTATAGTTTGTAGTGTGATGTGGTAGGCACCCAACAACCCCGATACTTGGCCCCGGGACGACAAATTTCATATTGCTATGCTTGAGTAGACGGGATTTCGGTTGAGTGCATAACACGAGTGATGCGAGGTTGATTAAATAATCAAGACCGGTTAAGACAAGATTTTCAAGACCTCGGACGCAATGCAACTCTGGGTGAAGGACGGTTGATCGGCTCCCTAGAGAACCAAGTGGATGACTCGGGATGCTGGAGAGGCCATGACATCCTGTGGAAAGCTTCACCCAGGCTCAAAGAGACGGACGGATATTTTCAAGACCCAAGGCTTACCTGCACAGCCACAAGTCATTATGGGCTCTGGCTTGGTTGGACAACGCGGCGACTCTGGACAGGCCGTTCTAGCAGATGTAGAAGAACGGTAGGATTGGATGGGCACCGACAGGGATTCAGAGGGACCCGTTGAAAGACCATGTTTTTCTCATCCGGTCTTCAAACACCCTGAAGTGCGAGGACATACACGGAGGCGATCAAATCTTGTGGGGAACGTGTGCAAAACTCTGCAGAGTACTCAAACCTAATCGATTTGCCGTGTCCACGGTCATGGACAACTTGAGCCAAAGGAACTGAAGTTATCTGGAATTCTCAACACCATTATATATATATATATATTTGATGTGGGTATTATTGATAACCTGGGTATGAGAACTGGTTGGCGGAACCATCTCATTAACAACCAACAACGTAGTAATATTTTGCTTTTAGCCCCTCTTGTTATAGGAGAAAATTTGATTTACGCTAAAACTTACAACACCACCTGCCATATATGCATGTAGAGATAGATGATTATATTTTTCCCGCTCTCATATGTGACTTGCCAGCATATTCAATATGCTGACCTACACGGCTGCAACGTCTTATGTTGCAGATCTTTTTCTTCGACGAGTAAGAGTATGATTGAGGGTTACGGTCTACACTCAACTTGCCGTTGGTGTTTATTGGGACTCCACTCCCTTGACTGCTTCCGCTGAGTTATTTAAGGTATATATCAGTTTTACGCTGTTTACATGTGATTGCACTTTGATATATACATTGATGTACTGTGTGTGCCAGCATACTGATCCAGGGATAGCACAGAAACGCAGAGGCTTGACTCGTCTTGAGTCGGGTCGCTACAGAAATGGTATCAGAGCACATGTTGACTGTAGGACGTGACCCTAGAAACTGGAAATCTGTTAGTATAGGATCTCTCAATAAATTTATTTTCAAGAACATCCTTTACATCTCATCTCTTCTGATTTCATCAAATGTTCCCTCTCACCTCAAATAGTTATACAATCCCCTTACCCCCTTCGACCTCATGAAGAATCAACGGAGTTCTACTTCAAAGTAAAGAGGATTTCGTCATGCAATTGAAGCTACACCAACAGTAGACTCTCAAGACCCGAAGAACTCGAAGACCCTGAAGTGGCCGAATAATTTTATGACCATTAGAAGTCCAAACCCATTTTTGTACCCACGTTAGATACGATGAATTGTGAGCCGTCATTGGTGTGTGTTTTCCGACGCCAAAATTAAAATCTATTCTCAAAAATATTGTTTGTATTGTGTGTATCTCCCTCCCTCTCTTACCCGTCTCATCCACAAAACCTCAACCCTACCAGATGGAGTTTGAAGCTGAACTTGTAGTCTCTGGACCAATGACCCATCTGGAGGCTGAAATATGGATTCAGAACATGGAGAACCACTTCGGGAGCAACTTGGTCTCAAGGAAGTATGAAGTGGAACACGCTCTTCAGTACTTTACACAAAGTGCAGCTATCTGGTGGAAAATGCACCATGCCATACAAGGATTTAGTGGAGCAGAAAGTTGGGAAGAATTCAAGAAGACTCTGTTAAGATCCCGTCTTATTCAGAAGTGCTATGATAATCCAAAGAAGAAGACTTGTGCATGCAAGATCTGTGGAGAAATAGGACACTCCCAGGAGGAACACAAGGATGGATGCACTCATTGTGAGGAAAATCACCCAGCTGAGGAATGCCCAACTAGTCAGGTGACTTGTTTCTTGTGTGAAGGAACCACCCACTACCCAGCGGCGTGTCACATTTACCCCAAGTATGCCTGAAACCCACAGACCCCGGGACTAACAAGGATGAAGTACTATATTTTTGGAGAAGGAAACTTGGATCCACAAACGTTTTCTTATGAGCATACGAAAGCCAGAGAGTTGTGAAGATACGATAGATGTTTTGTTTAGCTTGCAGAACCAATGGATTATCCGAACTCCGTTCGTGGACAAGAGAAATTCTGCAACGCTTGTGAGGATGCCCAAGTGTTAGAATACGAGATTCACTAAGCCTTATACAAGGTAATGATTTCAGTGCGACATGGCTTGGCCACCATGACGACTTACTATTATCATTCTCTTGCTATTTGGAATGGTAAATCTGAGAGACTTACCCATAGTGAGAGACGACGTTCTTTGTAGCTTTTGTTTAAGCCTTAGAATGGTATACTGAAAGCCCCATGTACATGGCACCTGTTGTCACGCGTAAGAAATTTTAAGGTGAGGATGAAACCAAGACCCCTCTCTCTGCAGGATAACCACAAATGGTAGACCACCATGAGAATCGTTGATATGTTATTTAGAATTAACCACGAGACTGTTAGTTAAGAAGACCCAGTAATGGAAGAAGCTTATATCAACACAGGAACCCTCGATTTTGATGGAAACGTTATGAATATAACGGGAGAGCATCACCAAAGGATTTAGTATGAAGACTGTGAGAAGTCAGTTGCCAAAACCCGAGAGGATCGTTAAAACATTTTGAGGGACCAGTAATCCTTATTTTGAAATGTGGTAGCATCCCACTTTGCCGGAGGTTGGATTTGTTAGAAGACCACCAAACCCTAACATTTCTTTCTAGCCGCTTAGAATCTCGAGGACGAGATTCATTTTAAGGGTGGTAGGTTTGTAATATCCCAAATTTTGGGATGTTAAAATAATTATTAGATTGTTTGTTTGTTTGCTTGAGTGATTGAAACTTGTGTGAAATTTGAAACTTTTCAAAAACTTTTGAATGAGAGGCAATAAAATGACTTTCCCCTTGTCCGGGAATTCAAATTCAAACATTTAAAAGAAAAGAGAGAAGATGACATGACTTCTTCAACTATAAAGAATTTCAACTGAGTTTGCATTTGAATCCTTTCAAATATTTTCCCTTGCTTCTATATTTTTCTTCCCCGAGAAATACCCCAAAAATAATTCTTGCCAAACAAGAAAGAGAGGAGGAACATGACCCTCCAAACCGGGGATATTCCTTTGAAATATTTGGACCATAAAACCCAAGGTTTATTTGAAAAATATTTGCAAAAAGAAAATAAGCCAATTTAGGGATTTTCTAAAAAAACATTTTTTTGAAGTATTTATTTTGGTAGTGGAAAAATGTCCATCTTTTTGAATTTAATTTTCTGAAAGTTTTAATATATTATACCCCTATATTCCAAGGATATTCTTTTTCATTTCAATCGTATTAATTCCTGTATTAATAAAAATGGAAAGAGATCTCTTATTTCAGGATTGTACTTGGGCCACGTTAGGAAACCAATCTAGCCCAATACCACCTTCTTCTTCCTCCTCACGAGCTTCCTTCTGTGGCCATGGCAGAAGCTTACCAGGAAGCTTCCCTCCCCCGATTCGCGGGCTACACTTCCTTCCCGAGCCTCCCACCACCCCTATAAGAACGCCCCTCCTCTCCTCGTTCCATTTTCCCCATCAGCTCGCCCTCTCCCTACCCGTAGCCATGACGCCCCCACCATTGCTGTTCCTGCAAGGAGCCGAACAGAAGAACGCCCAGGAGCCCTTGACGCCCCCTTCCTCGCCTCCGGGACCCCCTCCGCCGTTCCCCCTCCCCGCCGGTGACCTCCCCACCTCGCCGGAGCAGCTACCTCGCCGGAGTTCTTCCTCTCTGTCACCCATGGTGAGATTCACGAAATCCCGTATTGTAGTTTTTTCAGAAAATTGCAATCTTAGAAAATTCATATCTATTAGTCTATAACTCCGAATTAGGTGATTCTTTTTGCGTTGGATCAAAAAATTTATGTAGTTTCTGTAGATATATAATTTGTCTATGTTTGGGTTTATAAAAATTGAGTTAGATCAGATTTTAATTAAAGCTTGTTTTGCTTATTCCAGGAGTTTAAAATTAGATTTTAATTTGATTCTTTTTGCTACTGATCACTAGTTATATTATTTATCAGTGGTAGAAATTTCAGATTTGTTTGATTATTTTAGCTCATGGTTTCTTGTGAAACAATTTCTGGTTCATCTCTTTTAGGATTTCGGCTAATTCCTTTTCTTTCTTTGTTTTAAAATATTTTCTTTATTATTTCAGAAAGATTATTGTTATGTTTTTGTTAGTTAAACAGTAGTTTTGCAACAAGTTTTTATTTTATTTTTATTTGTTATCATGAAATCAATTCTAGTTCCCTAATAACTTGCAATTGATTTCTCTACTGTTTCAAATCCCGTTTGGAAATACTTTCAAATAGTTTTGTGAAAAATACTTTATTTTATCTTAGTTCAATTTATATCTTAGTTCCTTGTTATTATTTTCTGTTGGACAAAAACCATTTAGTGTTTGATGTAGTAGAAGACTCCTAACTTTAGTGAAGTTTCTTTCGGATTCTTATTCGCTCTCTCTTTTGTTTTGATTGCTAGAATGATTGCTAGTATGAGTGCTTATGTGAATGATATGTTTGTTATATAGATTTCATCGGAGAGTGACGAGTAGTCTATCAAGTTATTTCTCGAGAAATTCTTCCTCGTCAACATCACCAGGCAAGTCACTTTGTTCATACTATCACCTATGTTTTATGCATCGTAGTTCTACCATCCTATGCCCAATTGCATGCTGAGTAGGTACTTGGAAATTTTAGTATAGTTTGTAGTGTCATGTGGTAGGCACCCAACAACCCTGATACTTGGCCCCGGGACGACAAATTTCATATTGCTATGCTTGAGTAGACGGGATTTCGGTTGAGTGCATAACACGAGTGATGCGAGGTTGATTAAATAATCAAGACCGGTTAAGACAAGATTTTCAAGACCTCGGTGTTGGAAATATGCCCTAGAGGCAATAATAAATTAGTTATTATTATATTTCTTAGTTCATGATAATCGTTTATTATCCATGCTATAATTGTATTGATTGGAAACACAATACTTGTGTGGATACATAGACAAAACACTGTCCCTAGTAAGCCTCTAGTTGACTAGCTCGTTGTTCAAAGATGGTCAAGGTTTCCTGGCCATAGGCAAGTGTTGTCACTTGATAACAGGATCACATCATTAGGAGAATCATGTGATGGACTAGACCCAAACTAATAGACGTAGCATGTTGATCGTGTCATTTTGTTGCTACTGTTTTCTGCGTGTCAAGTATTTGTTCCTATGACCATGAGATCATATAACTCACGAACACCGAAGGAATGCTTTGTGTGTATCAAACGTCGCAACGTAACTGGGTGACTATAAAGATGCTCTACAGGTATCTCCGAAGGTGTTCGTTGAGTTAGTATGGATCAAGACTGGGATTTGTCACTCCGTATGACGGGGAGGTATCTCGGGGCCCACTCGGTAATACAACATCACACACAAGCCTTGCAAGCAATGTAACTTAGTGTAAGTTGCGGGATCTTGTATTACGGAACGAGTAAAGAGACTTGCCGGTGAACGAGATTGAAATAGGTATGCGGATACTGACGATCGAATCTCGGGCAAGTAACATACCGAAGGACAAAGGGAATGACATACGGGATTACACGAATCCTTGACACTGAGGTTCAAACGATAAGATCTTCGTAGAATGTGTAGGATCGAATATGGGCATCCAGGTCCCGCTATTGGATATTGACCGAGGAGTCTCTCTGGTCATGTCTACATAGTTCTCGAACCCGCAGGGTCTGCACACTTAAGGTTCGACGTTGTTTTATGCGTATTTGAGTTATATGGTTGGTTACCGAATGTTGTTCGGAGTCCCGGATGAGATCACGGACGTCACGAGGGTTTCCGGAATGGTCCGGAAACGAAGATTGATATATAGGATGACCTCATTTGGTTACCGGAAGGTTTTCGTGCATCACCGGAAAAGTTTCGGGCTCATCGGTAGTGTACCGGGAGTGCCGGGAGGGGTGCCGGGGACCATCGGGAGGGGTGTCACGCCCCAAGGGGTTTCATGGGCTATGGGAAGAGATAAACCAGCCCCTAGTGGGCTGGAATAAGTTCCCACTAAGGCCCATAAGGTTTGAGAAGGAAAAAACACAAGGTGGAAAGAGTTTCCAAGTGGGAAGGTGGAATCCTACTCCAAGTAGGATTGGAGTAGGACTCCTCCACCTCCAATTTCGGCCAAACCTTGAGGGTTTGAGGCTGCCTCTTCCCTCCCCCTCCCTCCTATATATACTGAGGTATTAGGGCTGATTTGAGACAACTTTTGCCACGGCAGCCCGACCACATACCTCCACGGTTTTTCCTCTAGATCGCGTTTCTGCGGAGCTCGGGCGGAGCCCTGCTGAGATTAGATCACCACCAACCTCCGGAGCGCCGTCACGCTGCCGGAGAACTCATCTACCTCTCCGTCTCTCTTGCTGGATCAAGAAGGCCGAGATCATCGTCGAGCTGTACGTGTGCTGAACGCGGAGGTGCCGTCAGTTCGGTACTAGATCGTGGGACTGATCGCGGGATTGTTCGCGGGGCGGATCGAGGGACGTGAGGACATTCCACTACATCAACCGCGTTCTCTAACGCTTCTGCTGTACGATCTACAAGGGTACGTAGATCACTCATCCCCTCTCGTAGATGGACATCACCATGATAGGTCTTCGTGCGCGTAGGAAAATTTTTGTTTCCCATGCGACGTTCCCCAACAGTGGCATCATGAGCTAGGTTCATGCGTAGATGTCTTCTCGAGTAGAACACAAAAGGTTTTGTGGGCGGTGATGTGCGTTTTGCTGCCCTCCTTAGTCTTTTCTTGATTCCGCGGTATTGTTGGATTGAAGCGGCTTGGACCGACATTAGTCGTACGCTTACGAGAGACTGGTTTCATCGTTACGAGTAACCCCCTTTGCTCAAAGATGACTGGCAAGTGTCGGTTTCTCCAACTTTAGTTGAATCGGATTTGACCGAGGAGGTCCTTGGATGAGGTTAAATAGCAACTCATATATCTCCGTTGTGGTGTTTGCGTAAGTAAGATGCGATCCTACTAGATACCCTTGGTCACCACGTAAAACATGCAACAACAAAATTAGAGGACGTCTAACTTGTTTTTGCAGGGTATGATTGTGATATGATGTGGCGAACGATGTGATGTGATATATTGGATGTATGAGATGATCATGTTGTAATAGAAATATCGACTTGCACGTCGATGGTACGGCAACCGGCAGGAGCCATAGGGTTGTCTTTATACTAACATATGTGCTTGCAGATGCGTTTACTATTTTGCTAGGCTGTAGCTTTAGTAGTGATAGCATAAGTAGCACGACAACCACGATGGCAACACGCTGATGGATGATCATGGTGTGGCACCGGTGACAAGAAGATCGTGCCGGTGCTTTGGTGATGGAGATCAAGAAGCACGTGATGATGGCCATATCATGTCACTTATGAATTGCATGTGATGTTAATCCTTTTATGCACCTTATTTTGCTTAGAACGACGGTAGCATTATGAGGTGATCTCTCACTAAAATTTCAAGACGAAATTGTGTTCTCCCCGACTGTGCACCGTTGCGACAGTTCTTCGTTTCGAGACACCACGTGATGATCGGGTGTGATAGACTCAACGTTCACATACAACGGGTGCAAAACAGTTGCACACGCGGAACACTCGGGTTAAGCTTGACGAGCCTAGCATGTGCAGACATGGCCTCGGAACACATGAGACCGAAAGGTCGAGCATGAATCGTATAGTTGATATGATTAGCATAGGGATGCTTACCACTGAAACTATTCTCGACTCACGTGATGATCGGACTTGAGATAGCGGATTTGGATCATGTACCACTCAAATGACTAGAGAGATGTACTTTTTGAGTGGGAGTTCTTAAGTAATATGATTAATTGAACTAATTGTCATGAACATAGTCTAATGGTCTTTGCGAATTACGATGTAACTTGCGCTATAGCTCTACTGTTGTTATATGTTCCTAGAGAAAATTTAGTTGAAAATTGATAGTAGCAACCTTTGCAGACTGAGTCTGTAAAACCGAGGATTGTCCTCGTTGCTACGCAGAAGGCTTATGTCCTTAATGCACCACTCGGTGTGCTGCACCTCGAGCGTCGTCTGTGGATGCTATGAACATCCGACATACACATTACTGATGACTACACGATAGTTCAGTGCAAGATACTTGATGGCTTAGAAGCAAGGCGCCGAAAACGTTGTAAAACGTCACGGAACATAAGTGATGTTCCGAAGAGATGCAATTGTGATTTCATGCTTGTGCCCTTGTTAAGAGGTACTAGACCTCCAACAAGATTCTTTGACCACAAAGTAAAGGAGAAAAGCTCAATCGTTGAGCATGTGCTCAGATTGTCTGAGTACGACAATCACTTGAATCAAGTGGGAGCTAATCTTCCAGATGAGATAGTGATGGTTCTCCAAAAGTCACTGCCACCAAGCTTTGAGAGCTTCGTGATGAACTATGACATATCAAGGATAGATACAATGATCCTTGAGCGATTCGCGACGTTTGACACTGCGAAAGTAGAAATCAAGAAGGAGCATCAATAGTTGATGGTTTGGAAAACCACTAAGTTTCAAGAAAGGCGAGGGCTAGAAGGGATACTTCGTGAAACGGCAAAACAGTTGCTGCGCTAATGAAGAGACCCAAGATTAAACCCAAACCCGAGACTAAGTGCTTCTGTAATAAGGGGAACAGTCACTGAGGCGGAGCAACTCTAGATACTTGGTAGATAAGAAGGCTGGCAAAAGTCGAAAGAAGTATATTTGATATACATAATGTTGATGTGTACTTTACTAGTACTCCTAGTAGCATGAGGGTATTGGATACCGGTTCGGTTGCTAAGTGATTAGTAACGCGAAATGAAAGCTACGACATAAACGGAGACTAGCTAAAGGCAAGGTGACGATACGTGTTGGAAGTGTTTCCAAGGTTGATATGATCAAACGTCGCACGCTCCCTCTACCATCGGGATTGGTGTTGAACCTAAATAATTGTTATTTGGTGCTTGCGTTAGGCATGAACATGATTGGATCCTGTTTATTGCAATACGATTATTCATTCAAAGAGAATAATGGTTACTCTATTTGCTTGAATAATCACCTTCAATGGTTTATTGAATCTCGATTGTAGTGTTACACATTGGTGCCAAAAGATACGAGTTAAATGATGATAGTACCACTTACTTGTGGCACTGCCGCTTGAGTCATGTTAGTATGAATTGCATGAAGAGGCTCCATGCTGATGGATCTTTACTCACCTGATTTCGAATCACTAGTGACATGCAAATCATACCACATGAGCAAGGACTTGTTTTCATTGAGATGAAACAAGATAGTAACTTGTTGGAAGTGATACATTTTGATGTATGCAGTCCAGTGAGTGCTGAGGCACGCAGTGGATATCATTATGTTCTTACTTCACTGACGACTTGAGTAGATACAGGAGTATTTACTTAATGAATCACAAGTCTGAAATATTGAAAAGTTCAATTCTGTTTCAGAGTGAAGTTCGTCGTAACAAGAGGATGAACTGTCTACGATATGATCATAGAAATGAATATCTGAGTTACGAGTTTTTGGTACACAGTTAAGACAATGTGGAAATTGTTTCACAGTTCATGCCACCTGGAACATCATGGTGTGATGATGTGTCTGAACGTCATACCACGCACTATTTAGTATGGTGCATGATGTGATGTATCTTATCGAATTACCACTATCGTTTATGGGTTATGCATTAGAGACAACCACATTCACTTTAAATAGGGCACCGCGTATTTCCGTTGAGATGACACAGTATAGACTGAGGTTTAGAGAAATCTAAACTGTCGTTTCTTGAAAGTTTGGGGCTTCGAAACTTATGTGAAAAAGGTTTTAGTCTGATAAGCTCGAACCCAAAGCGGATAAATGCATCTTCATAGGATATCCAAAACAGTTGGGTACATCTCCTATCTCAGATCCGAAAGCAAAGTGTTTGTTTCTAGAAAAGGATCCTTTCTCGAGAAAAGGTTTATCTCGAAAGAATTGAGTGGGAGGGTAGTAGAACTTGATGAGGTTATTGAACCATCACTTCAACCAGTGTGTAGCAGGGCGTAGGAAGTTGTTCCTGTGGCGCCTACACCAATTGAAGTGGAAGCTGATGATGGTGATCATTGAGCTTCGAATCTAGTTACTACAAACCTCGTAGGTTGACAAGGTCGCGTACTGCTGCAGAGTAGTACGGTAACCCTGTCTTGGAGGTCATGTTGTTGAGCAACAGTGAACCTACGAGTTATGGAGAAAGCGATGGTGGGCCCAGATTCCGACAAATGGCTGGAAGCCATGAAATCCGAGAGAGGATCCATGTGTGAAACCAAAGTGTAGACTTTGGTAGAACTACTTGATGGTCATGGGACTATTGGGTAAAATGGAACTTTAAAAGAAGACACACGATGATGGTGATAAGTCACTATTAAGAAAAGCTCGACTTGTCGCAAAGATGTTTTCGACAAGATCAAACAGTTGACTATGATGAGACTTTCTCACTCGTAGCGATGCTAAAGGTCTGTTAGAATTATGTTAGTTGTTGATTTATTATTTATGAAATATTGCACGTAGGATGTCAAAACATTGTTTTCTCGACGGTTTCCTTGAGCAAACATTGTATGTGATACAACGAGAAGGTTTTGTCGATCCTAAAGATACTAGCAAATATGCAAACTCCAGCGATCCTTCAATGGACTGGTGCAAGCATCTCGGAGTTGGAATATACACTTTGATGAGATGATCAAAGATTTTGGGTTTGTACAAGGTTTATGAGAAACTTGTATTTCCAAAAAGGTGAGTGGGAGCACTATAGAATTTCTGATAAGTATATGTGATTGACATATTGTGGATCAGAAGTAATGTAGAATTTCTGTAAAGCATACAAGGTTGTTTGAAAGGAGTTTTCAAAGGAATACCTGGATTGAGCTACTTGAACGTTGAGCATCAAAGATCTATGGAGATAGATCGAAAGCGCTTAATAGAAGTTTCAACAAGATGCATGCCTTGACAAGTTTTTGAAAGAGTTCAAAATAGATCAGCAAAGAAGGAGTTCTTGGTTGCGTCGTGAGGTGTGAATTTGAGTAAGACTCAAAACCCGACCACGGCAGAATAAAGAGAATAGACGAAGGTCGTCTTCTATGCCTTAGCCGTAGAATCTAAAGTATGCCATGCTGTGTACCGCACCTAATGTGTGCCTTGACTCAAAG
Organism: Hordeum vulgare subsp. vulgare; assembly: GCF_904849725.1. Classification (NCBI taxonomy): domain Eukaryota; kingdom Viridiplantae; phylum Streptophyta; class Magnoliopsida; order Poales; family Poaceae; genus Hordeum; species Hordeum vulgare. The sequence continues at coordinate 256,755,914 of NC_058523.1, read as the reverse complement.
TCTGTTGAGGGTACAGAGAGTGATCCATGATTGAATCACTAGCAGCGGTCAAAATTTATCCTTAGTAACTAATGGACTAAGGAATTTTTCTTGATTATGGAGGTGGTTGAAGAGTTCGTCGTAAAGGGTTACGTCGATGTAAGCTTTGACACTAATCCGAATAACTATGAGTAGTGAAACGGATTCGTATAGTAGAGTAGATATTTGGAGCATTTCCGAATAGCATGTAGTAGCAGCATCTATAAGATGACATAAAGATTTGTAAAGAACGCACGGATCTGAAAGTTTCAGAACCGTTGACTAAAACCTCTCTCACGAGCAAGACGTGATCAGACCCCATAACTATATGGGTGTTGGATTCGTTGGAATCACATGGTGATGTGAACTAGATTATTGACTCTAGTGCAAGTGGGAGACTGTTGGAAATATGCCCTAGAGGCAATAATAAATTAGTTATTATTATATTTCTTAGTTCATGATAATCGTTTATTATCCATGCTATAATTGTATTGATTGGAAACACAATACTTGTGTGGATACATAGACAAAACACTGTCCCTAGTAAGCCTCTAGTTGACTAGCTCGTTGTTCAAAGATGGTCAAGGTTTCCTGGCCATAGGCAAGTGTTGTCACTTGATAACAGGATCACATCATTAGGAGAATCATGTGATGGACTAGACCCAAACTAATAGACGTAGCATGTTGATCGTGTCATTTTGTTGCTACTGTTTTCTGCGTGTCAAGTATTTGTTCCTATGACCATGAGATCATATAACTCACGAACACCGAAGGAATGCTTTGTGTGTATCAAACGTCGCAACGTAACTGGGTGACTATAAAGATGCTCTACAGGTATCTCCGAAGGTGTTCGTTGAGTTAGTATGGATCAAGACTGGGATTTGTCACTCCGTATGACGGGGAGGTATCTCGGGGCCCACTCGGTAATACAACATCACACACAAGCCTTGCAAGCAATGTAACTTAGTGTAAGTTGCGGGATCTTGTATTACGGAACGAGTAAAGAGACTTGCCAGTGAACGAGATTGAAATAGGTATGCGGATACTGACGATCGAATCTCGGGCAAGTAACATACCGAAGGACAAAGGGAATGACATACGGGATTACACGAATCCGTGACACTGAGGTTCAAAGGATAAGATCTTCGTAGAATGTGTAGGATCCAATATGGGCATCCAGGTCCCGCTATTGGATATTGACCGAGGAGTCTCTCTGGTCATGTCTACATAGTTCTCGAACCCGCAGGGTCTGCACACTTAAGGTTCGACGTTATTTTATGTGTATTTGAGTTATATGGTTGGTTACCGAATGTTGTTCGGAGTCCCGGATGAGATCACGGACGTCACGAGGGTTTCCGGAATGGTCCGGAAATGAATATTGATATATAGGATGACCTCATTTGGTTACCGGAAGGTTTTCGTGCATTACCGGAAAAGTTTCGGGCTCATCGGTAGTGTACCGGGAGTGCCGGGAGGGGTGCCGGGGACCATCGGGAGGGGTGTCACGCCCCAAGGGGTTTCATGGGCTATGGGAAGAGATAAACCAGCCCCTAGTGGGCTGGAATAAGTTCCCACTAAGGCCCATAAGGTTTGAGAAGGAAAAAACACAAGGTGGAAAGAGTTTCCAAGTGGGAAGGTGGAATCCTACTCCAAGTAGGATTGGAGTAGGACTCCTCCACCTCCAATTTCGGCCAAACCTTGAGGGTTTGAGGCTGCCTCTTCCCTCCCCCTCCCTCCTATATATACTGAGGTATTAGGGCTGATTTGAGACAACTTTTGCCACGGCAGCCCGACCACATACCTCCACGGTTTTTCCTCTAGATCGCGTTTCTGCGGAGCTCGGGCGGAGCCCTGCTGAGATTAGATCACCACCAACCTCCGGAGCGCCGTCACGCTGCCGGAGAACTCATCTACCTCTCCGTCTCTCTTGCTGGATCAAGAAGGCCGAGATCATCGTCGAGCTGTACGTGTGCTGAACGCGGAGGTGCCGTCCGTTCGGTACTAGATCGTGGGACTGATCGCGGGATTGTTCGCGGGGCGGATCGAGGGACGTGAGGACGTTCCACTACATCAACCGCGTTCTCTAACGCTTCTGCTGTACGATCTACAAGGGTACGTAGATCACTCATCCCCTCTCGTAGATGGACATCACCATGATAGGTCTTCGTGCGCATAGGAAAATTTTTGTTTCCCATGCGACGTTCCCCAACACTCGGACGCAATGCCACTCTGGTTGAAGGACGGTTGATCGGCTCCCTGGAGAACCCAATGGATGACCCGGGATGCTGGAGAGGCCATGACATCCTACAGAAAGCTTCACCCAGGCTCAAAGAGACGGACGGATATTTTCAAGACCCAAGGCTTACCTGCACAGCCACAAGTTATTATGGGCTCTGGCTTGGTTGCACAACGCGGCGACTCTGGACAGGCGGTGCTAGCAGATGTAGAAGAACGATAGGATTGGATGGGCACCGACAGGGATTCAGAGGGACCCGTTGAAAGATCATGTTTTGATCATCCGGTCTTGAAACACCCTGAAGTGCGAGGACATACACGGAGGCGATCAAATCTTGTGGGGAACGTGTGCAAAACTCTACAGAGTACTCAAACCTAATTGATTAGCCGTGTCCACGGTCATGGACAACTTGAGCCAAAGGAACTGAAGTTATCTGGAATTCTCAATACCATTATATATATATATATTTGATGTGGGTATTATTGATAACCTGGGTATGAGAACTGGTTGGCGGAACCATCTCATTAAGAACCAACAGCGTAGTAATATTTTGCTTTTAGCCCCTCTTGTTGTAGGAGAAAATTTGCTTTACGCTAAAACTTACAACACCACCTGCCATATATGCATGTAGAGATAGATGATTATATTTTTCCCCCTCTCATATGTGACTTGCCGACATATTCAATATGCTGACCTACACGGCTGCAACGTCTTATGTTGCAAATCTTTTTCTTCGACGAGTAAGAGTACGATTCAGGGTTATGGTCTACACTCAACTTGCCGTTGGTCTTTATGGGACTCCACTCCCTTGACTACTTCCGCTGAGATATTTAAGGTATATATCAGTTTTACGCTATTTACATGTGATTGCACTTTGATATATACATTGATGTACTATGTGTGCCAACATACTGATCCAGGGATGGTACAGAAACACAGAGGCTTGACTCGTCTTGAGTCAGGTCGCTACATGAATTCAGCATGCTCGCCCGTTATGCACCTGGAGATGTGGCCGATGATGCGGCCAAGCAGGAAAAGTTCTTGGAAGGACTCAATGATGAGCTGAGCATTCAGTTGACTGTAGCCACCTTCAACAACTACTAGGAGCTGGTTGATAAGGCCCTCATCTTGGAGGGGAAACACCAGCAGATGGAGAACCGCAAGCGAAAGTATGGGGTTGGAAAGTTCAACTCCGGCACTCAGCAGAAGCCTCGCTACACCCCTTATCCAGGGAATACCGGGACAGGATCCGGTAAGTTTGGAGGACATGTTCAGCATAACCACCCAGTGCACAACCATGGAGGAAATGGGAACCACCGCAACAACATCAACTTCAAGAATGGCGGTACTGGCACTCAGCAGCATTCAGCTCCAGCTCAGAAGGATCTGACTCACATCACTTGCTTCAAGTGTCAGAAGACGGGACACTATGCCACTGAATGTCCCCAGAACAAGCAGGGAAATGGAAACGGCAATGGCAACTCTGCAGCAATGAAGCCCAATCCTTTTCCTCGAGCTCAGGTGAAACACCTTGATGTTGAAGAGGTCTATGATCACCCCGATATTGTGGTTGGTAACTTTTTGCTAAATTCCCATCCAGTATTGGTACTTTTTGATTCTGGTGCAACACATTCATTCATATCAAGGGTAGTTGTGGAAAGTATAGTTTGCCAACTAGAACCCTCAGCCAGCCTATTAATGTCAGTTCCCCAGGAGGCATGATGACAGCCGGGATAGGATGCCATGCTTTGAGTCTCAACATCGGGAACCATAATTTTCCCACCGACCTCATCGTATTAGAATCCCAGGGATTGGATGTAATCCTAGGCATGGATTGGTTGGCCAAGTATGAAGGGAATATTGATTGTGCCCTTAAGTCTATTTTGCTCACCACCCCTGAGCTGAAGCGGATTAAGTACGTGCCTCAGCGCCCGACACGGAGTAAGCGAGTAAACTCTCTCACGGGAGTAGTCCAGGAGGAAGTACCGATTGTACATGAGTACCCAGATGTATTTCCGGAGGAATTGCCGGGCATTCCACCCGATCGAGAGATTGAGTTCTTGATTGAGCTATTACCCGGAACAGCCCCGGTATCCAAGAGACCCTATCAGATGCCCGCAAATGACTTGGTAGAAATCAAGAAGCAAATTAAGGAGTTATTGGACAAAGGGTATATTCGCCCAAGTTCTTCACCTTGGGGAGCCCCAGTACTCTTGGTTGAAAAGAAGGACAAGTCCTTGAGGATGGTTGTCGATTATCGTGCATTGAACGATGTGACCATCAAGAACAAGTACCCCTTGCCGATGATCAATGATCTGTTTGATCAGTTAGTTGGAGCTCGCGTATTCTCAAAGATCGATCTTCGATCCGGGTATCATCAGTTGAAAATTCGTTAACATGATATACCCAAGACAGCCTTCACCACTCGGTACGGCCTGTATGAGTACACGGTCATCTCATTTGGACTAACTAATGCTCCGGCATATTTTATGAATCTGATGAACAAGGTATTCATGGAATACTTGGACAAGTTTGTCATGGTGTTCATTGATGACATACTGATATTCTCCAAGAACGAAGAGGAACACAAGGAACATCTGTGTCTAGTTCTGGAGAAGCTTCGAGAGCATAAGCTATATGCAATGTTTAGAAAATGTGAGTTTTGGTTGAAGGAAGTCGGATTCCTCGGACACGTCATCTCAGGAGAACGACTAGCAGTGGACCCTGCCAAGGTCGCAGCAGTCACCGAATGGGTAGCACCCACTTCAGTCAAGGAGATCCGCAGTTTCCTCGGACTTGCCGGATATTACCGGAGGTTCATTCAGAATTTCTCAAAGATTGCCAAGCCCATGACAGAGTTGTTGAAGAAGGAATCCAAGTATATTCGGACTGAGGAATGTGAAACCAGTTTTCAAGAGCTGAAGAAACGTCTTGTTATAGCCCAGTGCTGATATTGCCGAACATTCGGAAGGATTTCCAGGTTTATTGTGACGCTTCTCGTCAAGGACTTGGAGTAGTGCTCATGCAAGAAGGCAAAGTTGTAGGCTATGCGTCCAGACAGCTCAGACCTCATGAGTTGAATTATGCCACACATGACTTGGAACTAGCAGCCGTAGTGCACGCTCTCAAAACCTGGAGACATTTCCTGATCGGAAATAGTTGTGATGTTTACACTGATCACAAGAGCCTGAAATATATCTTCACGCAGAAGGAGCTGAACCTCAGACAGAGGCGATGGCTAGACTGGATCAAGGACTTTGACATGAGATTGCATTATCACCTAGGCAAGGCAAATGTTGTAGCCGATGTGTTGAGCCGCAGGAGTTATGTGAACACGCTCACAGCTGGAGGATTACCCCAGGAGTTAGTCGATGACCTCCGAGAGCTCAAATTGGACATAGTTCCAAGAGGATTTGTTGCCACTCTGGAAATTCAGTCCACTTTGACAGAAAAGATCCGTGAAGCACAAAAAACAGACAAGGAGATAGCTGAGATTAAGCAGAAAATGGAAGACGGGAAGGCTAAAGGGTTTCGTGAGGATGAACACGGAACATTATGGTTTGAGGATCGCATCTATGTGCCCAATGATCCCGAACTCAGGAAGTTGATACTTCTGGAGCCCATGATTCCCCGTACTCGATACACCCCGGCAACACCAAGATGTATCTGGATCTGAAAGAAAATTTCTGGTGGACAGGATTGAAGAAAGACATTGCCGAGTTCGTAGCAATATGCGATGTTTGTCAGCGAGTAAAAGCCGAGCATCAGAAGCCAGCAGGTTTGCTCCAACCTCTGTCGATACCCGAGTGGAAATGGGAAAAGCTTGGTATGGACTTCATCACAGGATTACCCAGGACCCGTTCTGGCTATGATTCTATTTGGGTTGTGGTCGATCATTTGACCAAGGTAGCTCACTTCATTCCGGTGAAGACTACTTACACGAGTGCCAAGCTGGCCAAGATATATATGACGAGGATCGTATGTCTGCACGGAGTACCAAAGAGCATTGTGTCAGATAGAGGGACTCAGTTCACATCCAAATTTTGGCACCAACTGCATGAAACCTTGGGAACGAGATTAGAGTTCAGTACAGCTTTTCACCCGCAAACAGATGGATAGACTGAGAGAGTTAATCAGATTCTGGAGGACATGTTCAGAGCTTGCGCACTAGACTATGGGTCTAGTTGGGATGACAATTTACCATATGCCGAGTTCTGATACAACAACAGCTACCAGACTAGTTTGAAGATGGCCCCTTTCGAAGCTCTATATGAAAGGAGGTGCAGAACACCGTTGATGTAGGATGGAGTTGGAGACCGACAACTTTTTGGTCCCGACCTTATCCGAGATTCTGAAGAGAAGGTCAAGCTTATTCGTGACCGACTCAAGATAGCTCAGTCCAGGCAGAAGAGTTATGCTGACGGCAAACGCAAGGAAGTAACGTACGAAGTGGGAGACCGAGCATATCTTCGGGTGTCTCCACTTCGAGGAATCAAGAGATTCGGTGTGAAAGGAAAATTAGCACCTCGTTTCATTGGCCCCTACAAAATTCTTGAACGTAGAGGCGAAGTTGCATACAAACTGGAACTGCCGGAAGGATTGTACGGAGTTCATGCTGTTTTCCATGTTTCCCAGTTGAAGAAATGCCACGCTGAGATGGCCGATGTTCCGTTGAGAGATACAGTGCCCCTAGAGGCCATACAGCTTGACAGTGATTTGACGTATGAGGAGAAACCCGTCTGGATTCTCGAGACTGCCAACAGAGTTACCCGCAGCAAGATCATCAAGTTCTACAAGGTGTTGTGGAGCCACCACACCGAGGAAGAAGCCACCTCGGAACGAGAAGAGAATCTTCGTCGAGACCACCCGCACCTGTTTTCTAGCCAACCCGAATCTCGAGGGCGAGATTCATCTTAAGGTGGGTATGTTTGTAACATACCAATTTTCCTAATTGGGCATGTTTTACATTGTAGCTAAGCATATATGCATAAGTGATTGAAATAAATTTAGCACGTGATTTCATTCGTCTTTTTGATTTGCATTTCCATTTTTCCTCGCGCGAAAAAGCCCGGAGAAAATACTCTCTTGCACGCAAGAGAGAGAGCGGAGGAAAATGACCCTCCATAGTGCGGGAAAATTTCTGAAATATTTGAGCCAAGAAAATCCAAAGATTATTTGCAAAAATATTTACAAAAAGAAATAAAGCAATTTAGTGAATTTCTGAAAAAACATTTTTTTAAAGTTTTTATTTTTGCTTTGGAAAAATGTTATTCGGGTAGAGGATATTTTTCTGATTTTTTTGGTATATAATACCCTATATAAATATTTTGATTTATTTTCCTTTTATTTAGTTTTTATTTTCTATCTCGGAAAACAATTAGAAATAGGAAAGGAATTTTTTTTAAGCCGCCGCCGGGCGCACTATTGGACCTGGGCCGAATCCCGTGTACCCGGGATCCCGAATCCCTTATATCCAGGCCAACCGCCCCTTCCCTCCCCTCCTCCCTCTCTCTGCCGAGTGGACCCCACCGCCCGAGCCTCTCCCTCCCGCGGCCACCCTTCTTCCTCCTCTTTGCAAGTCTTGTGCCCGAGACCGAGCCCCTCCCCAGTACCCGGGATCTCCCCGAGCCTCTCCCCTCCTTCCTTTTCCACCCCCCCTCATAGCCTATATAAACCCCGCCCCCGAGCCGCCCCCGTTCCCACCCATTTCCGTCGAGCCGCCGCCCCTAGCCCTGCCACCGCTCGCCGGAGCAGCCCGAGCTGCTGCTGCCCTTCGGAGCCCCTGGGAGCGCCCCCCCCCCCCTGAGCCCCTCACCGCCCCTCGAGCCCCACCCGCCGGAGGAGGAGCACCACCGCCACCGCCCCAACACTCCACCGCCCCCCCAGAGCTCCCTCAACCTCGCCGGCAACCACCCCTCGCCGGAGCTACCCCAGCCAGCCACGGTAGACTTCCCCCCATCTCTCTGTTCTTTTCTTTTTCTTCGTTGCACCTTTGGATCTTAGCTGTAGGGTGTAGATTAGATCTTTAGTACCCTTTCGGTTTAGTTTAGAAAACCAATGGTTTTTAGTTCACTTATACTTTTAGCCAATAGGTTCGGTTAGAGTTAGGCCGTTTGCCCATAGCATTGCAACAAATGCCCTCCGCAGCCAATAGTAGCCTGCCACGTGTACCCTCTTTTAGTACTTGTTAGCTTTATATTTTTCTGTCTATATTACAAAAAAATAAAGTTTCAATTTTGTTTTGGCCACAACTTTTGATTCCGAAGTCCAATGACATTGATTCTATAGTTTTTAAAAACATATAACATGTCTATGTTTGAAATTTTCAAATATAAGTTAGATCAGATTTAGTTTAAACCTTGTTTTGCCTATTCCAGGAGTTTAAAAAATGATTTTGAGTTGATTCTTTTTGCTACTGCTTCCTAGTGATCAATTCTTACTGTGGTAGAAGTTTCAAAAAATCTAAAGTATTTTTACTTGTGTTTTTAACAGAAACAAGTTTCTTCCATACCGGCGCGTGTTGAATTCCTTTACTTATGCATTAGCAAATCCTTACTTGTGATGTTATTTTTACTTGTGGCTTGATTGAAGTGCTTATGGTGTGCTTTGTGTTTGTATCGGTAGATCATCCACAGTGCGAAGAGTGTTACTTAGAAGCGCTTGAGCAAGACAACTATCATCAAGGCAAGTCATTTTGATCATGCTATTTTACCTATGTTTTCGATGCATGGTAGATCACCTTCATTGCCCAATTGCATGCTGTCTAGGTACTTGGAAACATTAGTATAAGTTGTAGTATCATGTGGTAGGAACACAACAACCTCGATACTTGTCCCCGGGACGACAATATCTTAATGCTATGCTTGAGTAGACGGGTTATCGGTCGAGTGTATATCACGAGTGATGCGAGATTGATTAAATAATCAAGACCGGACTAAGACAAGATTTTAAAGACCTCGGACGCAATGCAACTCTGGGTGAAGGACGGTTGATCGGCTCCCTGGAGAACCCAGTGGATGCCCAGGATGCTGGAGAGGCCATGTCATCCTGCGGAAAGCTTCACCCAGGCTCGAAGAGACGGACGGAGACTTCAAGACTCATGGCTTACCTGCACAGCCACAAGTCATTATGGGCTCTAGCTTGGTTGGACAACGCAGCGACTCCGGACAGGCGGTGCTAGCAGATGTAGATGAACGGTAGGAATGGATGGGCACCGATAGGGATTCAGAGGGACCCGTTGAAAGACCATGTTTTGATCATCCGGTCTTCAAACACCCTGAAGTGAGAGGACAAACCCGGAGGCGATCAATTCTTGTGGGGAACGTTTGCAAAACACTGCAGAGTGCCCAACCTAATCGATTAGCGGTGTCCACGGTCATGGACAACTTGAGCCGAAGGCATTGAATTTCCCCTGAACTCTCGACACAACTTAATAATGATGTGGGTGTTAACAACTATTCGGGTACGATAATTGGTTGGCGGAACCATCTCGTTAACAACAAACAATGTAGTAATATTTTGCTTCCAACCCCTCTTGTTGTAGGATAAAACTGGCTTTATGCAAAACTTAGCCCCACCGGCCAAATATGCATGTAGAGATAGTTGATTATTATTTTACTCCTCTCTTTGATGACTTGCCGGCATATTCAATATGCTGACCTACACGGATGCAACATATGATGTTGCAGAGTACTTTTCCGACCAGGAGTGAGGCTACGATCTACGCTCAGCGACATGCCCTTGGAGTCGGATGGACTCGTCTACCTGGTGCTTCCGCTAGTCTTCGTTAGATATCTCATGAGTTGGCCTTCAGCCACTTTATTGTAATAAAGTACTCTTTATGAGATTTCGATTAATAAAGCTGTGTGATTGAACTCTTGAATATATATATTATGTACTATGTGTGTACCAGCATGATCTTGGGATGGTACGGAAACACCAGAGGCTTGACTCGTCTTGAGTCGGGTCGCTACAATAGTGATCTCTCTAGGTTCCATTGCATATGTTCTATTTGAATCCTAAAGATAATTTTCTCTTTAGTTGTAGTGAATCATGTTTCCATATTGCAGCAGTATGTAACATCTGTTCCATTTTAATTTGTTTCTGTTGCAGTAGTGACAAGCATTGTCCAGAACTCATGGACTTCCTTCGCAGCGGCATCACTTTTGCTACCGTTGACATAAGGAACGACAAGCTGAAGATGAGGTACAACTTCGGTATTGAGATACCAACTGGTTGCCTCATTGATCTCCAAACGGTATTCAGGCTTCGACATGTCAGGACTTCGATGGCTCATATGGCAGTTGCCTTGATCGACGAGGAATATGGTGATATGAAGACCAGTTTCCCAAAGTCTCAGCACAAACTTTGGGAGAAGGCCCCACTTGATCGTATCAACATTGAGTATGTAGCAAAAGATGCATACGTTTCATACGAGTGGTACCGCAAGATTTGAGTCGTCAACTATGGCCAGCGTCACCTCGAGGAAGGTGGACATTCTGATTCAGACGATTCAGACGAGTAGTGTTCTCAACGTCGAACACTTGTATATATATCTATGGTAGCTATTATTATGTACTGTTTGGACTAGTATCATGTACTGCTTGGACCAATTTATATATGTCTAGTTTCTGTTTGTGCCATTATAGTTTCCAAATTTGAATGGTTTAGCCCTTTCTAACTTCATTTGCTACTTTTGAATGGTTTAGCCCTTTCTAACTTCATGGTATCATGCATTTTGACCACATATATATACAAAAAGTCTTCAGTTCAAATAAGTTCAAAAAATGAAATCCCTTTTGTAACAGATCTGTTTTTGATTAAAACAGTCATTTAAAAATGACAGACCATTAGTCCCACGTGGCGTGCCGCGGAACCACTTTTGTTGTGGGGGTCGCTTTCCTTCTTCTCCTTGTGCTAGATATTTGTTATACATTAGAGAAAGAAGGAATAGCGACCTTCATCGACGGCCAAAAAATCAGGTGAGGGAGTGTCCACCATACATGAGAGAAGAAGAATGTCAACTGTTGTTGTGGGGGGTCGTTTCTCCTTCTTCTCCTTGTGAAACGCTGATACTTCGAGAGACATTGTCCGTTTTGTACACGAAGTGCATCCAGTTTTTGTCGTAGCCCTCTCAACTTTTTAACACATGCTATGTGGGTGAAATGATGATAGCATGCCAAATTCTCAAATATGCGAAAAGAATTTTTAATAAACATAGTTTTTAATTGAAAATAAAAAAATAGATAATAGTTTGGATAGTCAAAATAATTACTTTTGAAAATAGAAAATAGTTTTGCATTATTTATTCAATTTCAAACACTTTTCGTTATCTTAGTTTTGTCAAATTCTCAAATATGCAAAAAGAATTTTTAATAAACATAGTTTTTAATTGAAAATAAGTAAATAGATAATAGTTTGGATAGTCAAAATTATTAATTATGAAAATAGAAAATAGTTTTGCATTATTTATTCAATTTCAAACACTTTTCATTATCATATTTTTGTAAAATTCTGAAATATGCAAAAAGAATTTTCAATAAACATAGTTTTTAATTGAAAATAACAAAATAGATAATAGTTTGGATAGTAAAAATTATTCATTATGAAAACTGAAAATAGTTTTGCATTATTTATTCAATTTCAAACACTTTTCATTATCATAGTTTTGTCAAATTCTCAAATATGCAAAAAGAATTTTTAATAAACATAGTTTTTAAATGAAAATAACAAAATAGATAATAGTTTGGATAGTCAAAATTATTAATTATGAAAATATAAAATAGTTTTGCATTATTTATTCAATTTCAAACACTTTTCATTATCATAGTTTTGTCAAATTCTCAAATATGCAAAAAGAATTTTTAATAAACATAGTTTTTAATTGAAAATAACAAAATAGATAATAGTTTGGATAGTCAAAATTATTAATTATGAAAATAGAAAATAGTTTTGCATTATTTATTCAATTTCAAACACTTTTCATTGTCATAGTTTTGTCAAATTCTCAAATATGCAAAAAGAATTTTTAATAAACATATTTTTTAATTGAAAATAACAAAATAGATAATAGTTTGGATAGTCAAAATTATTAATTATGAAAATAGAAAAAAAATTGAAACTATATGAGAATTTATAGAGAAAATTCAATCTAAATTCAAAGTGAGTTCACTTCGAATTTAGATTGAATTTTCTCCATAATTTCGAATATAGTTTCAATTTTCAGTGAGTTTAGGCCGGTAAGCCTGCTTTAGAGAGGAGCTCGATGGAGAAGCTGCGACGGGGCTTATAAACAAGTGTTAATCCCCCTCGTTGGGCGAGGTGGGACTAAACTTATCGTGCAGCCAAGGAGGGGCTTTAGTCCCGGGTGGAGCCACGCCCCGGGAGTAAAGACCCCCTTTAGTCCCGGTTGGAGCCACGCCCCGGGACTAAAGACCGCTTTTCGACACGCGAGGAGGCGGGAAACGAGGGGCTTTAGTCCCGAGCCGTGGCTCCAACCGGGACTAAAGACCCCCTTTAGTCCCAGTTCGAGCCACGCACCGGGACTAAAGATCCACCTATATAAGAGGGACTTCGAAATCGTCCATTTCTCTTCTTCTTCCTCTCGTTCTCTTGCCCGGCGCGGCACAACGACAAACTCGACGATGCCGTTAGGCTGCCCGCCGTCCTGCTCGCCGCAGCCTGCCGTCCTCCTCGCCGTCGCCGTCCTCCTCGCCGCGCGCAGCCGTCCTCCTCGCCGCGCGCCGTCGACACCTCCGGCCGGTAGGCCCCCCGCCCCCTCCTCCCCAACACTCCGGCCAGTTGAAGAAAAGAAGGAAAAGGAGAAGAAAAGAAGAAAAAGGAGAAGAAATTAAAACGAGAAGAAAAGAAGAGGAGGAGAGGAGAAGAAGAGGAAAAATAGAAGAAGAGGAGAAGTAGAAGAAGAGAATAAGAAGAGGAGGAGAAGAAAAGAAGAAAAAGGGAAGGAGAAGAAAAGAAGAAAAAGGAGAAGAAAACAAGAAAAATGAGAAGAAAAGAAGAAAAAGGAGAAGAAAAGAAGAAAAAGGAGAAGAAAAGAAGAAAAAGGAGAAGAAAAGAAGAAAAAGGGAAGAAAGGAAGAAAAAGGAGACGAAAGGAAGAAAAAGGAGAAGAAAAGAAGAAAAAGGAGAAGAAAGGAAGAAAAAGGAGAAGAAAAGAAGAAAAAGGAGAAGAAAAGAAGAAAAAGAAGAAGATTTTTTTTGTCATTTAATTCCTATTGTTATTAGGTTTGTGCTAGATTATTAGGGTTAGTAATATTTAGAATTAGGTTAGGGTTACAAGAAGAAGAAATAGGAACAAAAATAAGAAAATAAGATTAGGAAAAATGAAATTAAGAAGAGGAGGAGAAGAAAAGAAGAAAAAGGAGAATAAGGAGAGGAGGAGAGGAGAAGAAGAGGAAAAATAGAAGAAGAGGAGAAGTAGAAGAAGAGAAAAAATTAGAAGAGCAGGAGAGGAGAAGTAGAAGAAGAGAAGAGGAGAAGTACTACAAGAAGAGGAGAAGTAGAAGTAGAAGAAGAGGAGAAATAGAAGAAGAGGAAAAATTAGTTTAGGGTTACAAGAAGAAGAAATATATTTTTTTGTCATTTAATTTTGCTATTGTATAGTGTATATGCTTAAGTGTTAATAGTGTTTCTTAGATTATTCCTTAATTTTGCTATTTTATATGCTTAAGTGTTAATAGTTTAATTTTGCTATTGTATATGCTTTAGTGTTAATAGTTTATTTTTAGCAAGAAAATTAATAGAACCAGTTTATTGTTTTATTTCATTTTACGATGCCTATCCCGCATCCTCGTCGTCGACTCGGCGGAGGACACCTGCTTGATCAGAGGGGCCCTGTCCGGGACTGGGCTCCGCCCGGCTGGTATTGGGAGGTGCTACCTTCCGGGGGGCGTAGGTTGGTGAGGAGCCAGCCCGTCGTTGACCCGATCCTTGTTTGGTGGCGGTCGCGTGGGCTAGTGAGGGTGCCGAGGCTTCCGGACAACGCGGAGGTGGTACGTCACCGTGTCAGCGACGAGGATGAGCACGTCCGTCGCTACATGGTTGCGTTGGAGGGCAGGTTCGAGCATACTTGGCAGGTTCTTCAGGGATCTCACTGGAGCTATGATCCTGTGATGGTTCCTTGTCTTTGGGTGTCCACCGCCCGCGCCGATACCCGTCGGGCGCTACGGTTCTAGATGTATTAGTGATTCTATATGTATGAAAGTATTCGAGGAGTATTAGTGATAATATTAGACGATGTACGGACAAAAGAGATGATGTATTTGCTTATAACTGAATGCATGCTAATTTGAATACTACTTTATTTTACGATTTGGTTTTTCTTATTGAATGCTCAAATTGGAAAAGTACTCCTACTTTGAATACTATGCAGAAATCTAGGAGTACCGGGTGGAGCCACGACCCGGGACTAAAGTTGTTTTGGAACGGAGTTCCTGATAGAATAATTCTTTTTTAGTACAAAGGTTTAGAGAATCCGTTTTTTGCAGAACTATGGATCCACATATCAGGAACCTCGAAGAGGAAGAACTTCTCGAAGATATAATCGAAGACGGCCCCGACGTTGAACCAGCTGAATCTCCGTCGTCATATCTAAACCCCGACGTTGGAATGGAGGTCGAGCGACACGAACATGAAGCCGATGGGGCAGGAGATAGAACCAATGACGGAGAAGGTGATAGCTCCACTGATGGAGAAGCTGGTGGTGAAGCCGGTGAAGAAATAATAAAGTCCGGCGAGGTATACATATGAAGTTCGACAATCACATATCTTACTCTTACTCGTCGAAGAAAAATATCTGCAACATAAGACGTTGCAGCCCTGTAGGTCAGCGTATTGAATACGCCGGCAAGTCACATATGAGAGGGGGGGAATGTCATCTATACTATATGCATATATGGCAGGTGGGGCTATAAGTTTTTAGCGAAAAGCAAGTTTTCTCCTACATCAAAAGAGGCTTAAAAGCAAAATGTTACTACGTTGATTGTTGTTAACGAGAAGGTTCCGCCAACCAATTCTGGTACCCGAGTTGTCAATAATTCCCACATCAATATTATTATTTGTGTTGAGAATTTCAGATAACTTCAGTTCCTTTGGCTCAAGTTGTCCATGACCGTGGACACGGCTAATCGATTAGGTTTGAGTACTCTACAGAGTTTTTGCACACGTTCCCCACAAGATTTGATCGCCTCCGAGTATGTCCTCGCACTTCAGGGTGTTTGAAGACCAGATGATCAAAACATGGTCTTTCAACGGGTCCCTCTGAATCCCCGTTGGTGCCCATCCAATCCTACTGTTCTTCTACATCTGCTAGCACCGCCTGTCCAGAGTCGTCGCGTTGTCCAACCAAGCCAGAGCCCATAATGACTTGTGGCTGTGCAGGTAAGCCTTGGGTCTTGAAAATATCCGTTCGTCTCTTTGAGCCTGGGTGAAGCTTTCCGCAAGATGTCATGGCCGTCTCCAGCATCCCGGGTCATCCACTGGTTTCACCAGGGAGCCGATCAACCGTCCTTCACCTAGAGTTGCATTGCATCATGAGGTCTTGAAAAGTCTTGACTTAACCGGTCTTGGTTATTAAATTATTCTTGCATCACTCGTGATAAAATCTCAACCAGAATCACGTCTACTCAAGCATAGCAATATGAAATTTGTCGTCCCGGGCCAAGTAACGGGGTTGTTGGGTGCCTACCACATGATACTACAATATGTAACCATAATTTCCAAGTACCTAGTCAACATGCAATTGGGCATAGGATGGTAGAACTACAATGCATAAAACATAGGTGATACATGATCAAATGACTTGTCTGGCGATGTCGACGAAGAATAATTTCTCGAGAAATAACTTGATAGACTACTCGTCAATCTCCGGTAAAATATTTATAACAAACATATCATTCACATAAGCACTCATACTAGCAATCTATCTAGCAATCAAAACAAAAAAGAGAGTGAATAAGAATCCAAAGGAAACTTCAAATAAGACTAGGGAGTCTTCTACTACATCAAACACTAAATAGTTTTCGTCCAACGGAAAATAATAACAGGGAAATAAGATATAAATTTTAACTAAGATAAAATAGAGTATTTTTCACAAAACTTTTTGAAATTATTTCCAAACGGGATTTGAAACAGTGGAGAAACCAATTGCAAGTTATTAGGGAACTAGAATTGATTTCATGATAACATATAAAAATAAAAATCAAAACTTGTTGCAAACCTACTGGTAACTAACGGAAACAAAACATAATCTTTCTGAAATATAAAAGAAAATAATTTAAAAACAATTATAGAAAAGGAAATAGCCATAATCCTAAAAGAGGTGAAACAGAAATTGTTTCACAAGAAACAATCAGATAAAATACTCAAATAATTCTGAAATTTTTACCACTGATAACTAAGATCACTAGTGATCAGTAGGAAAAAGAATCAAATTAAAATCTATTTTAAACTCCTGGAATAAGCAAAACAAGGTTTAAACTAAATCTGATCTAATTCAAATTTTAAAATTTCAAACATAGACAAATTATATGTTTTTAAATACTACAGAAAAATTCTGATCTACTGGAAAAAGAATCAACCTCATTGCATCTCTAGATCAAAAGTTATGATCATAACAAGATTGAAACTTTCTCTGTTTTGGGAATTAAAACAGAAAACTAAAATCGGAATTCTATCGGATAGGGGGTACACGTGGCGCTCTCTGATTGGTCTACGGGTGTTTGCTGCGGGGAAATCTAACAAACGTCCGAAACTTAACGGAAACCTCTTCGGCTAATCTTAAGTGAATAAAAAGCCGTGTCGGTTTTTTTGTCTAAAGGCGAAGGGGTATGGCTATCTAATCACATGCGTCGAAATCAAATCGGACGGCTACGGGGAGAGATGGGGTGGTGGCTTACAGTGGCAGCAACTCCGGCGATGGCCGAGGTGGAGGGTGGTCGGGGATGCGGCTCCGGTGGCCTCCGGCGATGGCTGAGACGTCGGGGAGATGGCGGTGCTCGTCCTCCGTCAGTTAGTGGCGGCGGAGAGGGAGCTCGGGGGCCGGAGCTGTGCAGGGGCGGTCGGGAGCTTCGGCTAGAGCTGGCGCTCCGGCGAGCTCGGGCGAAGGCGGCGAGGGTGGGGCAGGGCGGCGGCGAGGAGGGAAACGGAGGGAGGAGGGCCGGGGGGCTCGGTTCTTATAGGGAGAGAGGAGGGGGTCCAGGAAGGAGATCAGGGAAGGGGAGGAAGGTCCGGCCACGGCGGGCTCGGCCGTGAGAGTGAAGGAAAGGGAGAGGAGAGAGAAGGAAGGAGGTGGTGCGCACGGGGGGGGGGGGGGGGGGTACGCGTTGCGGGTGTGGCTGCAGGGCGGTGGGGCCGGGCTGTCAGCGGGGTGGGGATAGCCGGCTGGGTGAGCTAGCCGATTAGGAAGTAGAGAGGGAGATCCCGGGCTCTGGGATTGGGCCAGCTAAATCGCGCCAGGTGGCGCTTTCCTTTAAAAAAAATATGTTTCCCGATTTTGTATTTTTTTTAAAACAGCAAGTAAAATACAAAAAAAAAGAAATAAAATAAAATAATTAATATAGGGTATTATATACCAAAATGATCAGGAAAATATTTCCTAATTGTTTATCATTTTTCCGAAACCAAAATAAAAACTTTTAAAAAAATGTTTTTTCAGAAAAACCTCTGAAGGCTTTATTTTCTTTTGGCAAAATACTTTCTCCATAAAACTTGGGTCTTCTTGGCTCAAAATACTTCAGAAATGCCTCACATTTTGGAGGGTCATTTTCCTCCGCTCCTTCTTGCGTGCAAGAATTTTGTCAGGGCATTTTCTCGGGGAAGAAAAATAAAAAAGCAAGGTCAAAAGTTTGAAAGAATTCAAATGCAAAACTCCATTCAAATTCTTTATAGTTGAAGAAGTCATGTCATCTTCTCTCATTGCTTTTGAATTTAAATTTACCGGAGAAGGGGAAAGTCATTTTATTCCCTCTCATTCAAAAGTTTTTGAAAAGTTTCAAATTTCACTCAAGTTTCAATCACTCAAGAAAACAAACAAACAATATAATAATTATTCTAACATTCCAAAATTTGGGATGTTACACTTATTTATTGTTGTTGTTGTTGTTGTCGTTGTTGTCGTTGTTGTCGTTAATGTCATTGTTGTTGTTATCGTTCTGATGGTTGTTCTCGTCATTGTCGTTGTTGTCCTCGTCGTCGTCGTTATTATTGCGGTTGTTGTTGTTGTTGTTATTGTTGTTGTTCTAGTTGGTGTTGTCGTCGTCGTCGTCGTTGTCGTCTTTGTTGTTGTTGTTGTTGTTGTTGTTGTTGTTGTTGTCGTCGTTGTTGTTGTCGTTGTCGTTATTATCGTTAATGTCGTTGTTGTCATTGTTGTTGTTATCTTTAATGTCGTTGTTGTCATTGTTGTTGTTATCGTTCTTATCGTTGTTCTCATCATTGTCGTTGTTGTCATCGTCGTCGTCGTTATTATTGTGGTTCTTGTTGTTGTTGTTTTTGTTGTTCTTGTAGTTGTTGATATCGTCGTCGTTGTTGTCTTTGTTGTTGTTATTGTTGTTGTTGTTTTTTGGTGTTGTTGTTTTTGCTGTTGTTGTTGTTGTTATTGTTGTTGTTGTTGTTGTTGTTGTTGTTGTCGTCGTTGTTGTTGTCGTTGTCAA
>NC_058523.1:256706994-256709494 GCF_904849725.1 Hordeum vulgare subsp. vulgare | reverse complement strand
CAACAACAACAACAACAACAACAACGACGACGACGACGAAGATGACGACGACGATGACGGCGACGAAAACATCGACAACAACGACAACAACGACAACAACAACAAAAAACAACAACGAGGACGACGACGATGACGACCACAACAACAAGTACATCAAGAAAAACAACACCAACAACGAAGACGATGACAACGACGACAACAAGAACAATAACAACAACACCACCACCAACTACAACAAGAGCAAGAACAAGAACAACAAGAACAACAACACCAACAACAACAATGCCACCACCAACACCACTACCACCACCACCAACAACAACAATGAGGACAACGACGACGACGATGACGACGACAACAACAACAGAAGCAACAGCAGCCGCAGCAACAACAAAAAAACAACAACTAAAACGACGACTACGAAAACGACGATCACTACGATGACGATGACGACAACGACGATAACAACGACAATGACAAGAACAACGACAAGAACAAAAACAACGCCAACAACGACAACAACGACATCAACGACAACAACAACAACAAGAAGAAGAGCAAGAACAACAACAACAACAACAACAACAACAACGACAACAACAACAACAACAACAACAACAACGAAGACAAGAATGACGATGACAACGATGATGACGACAACAACAACAACAACAACGATAACAACAACAACAACAACAACAACAACGATGGCGACGATGACAACGAGGACAAGGACGACAACTATGTCGATGACGACGACGAGTATCAAGACGACAATGACAACCACCACAATAACAATAGACAACAACAACAACAACAATAACAACAACAACAACAACAAGTACAACAACAACAACGACGATGACAACGAGGACAAGGACGACAATTATGTCGATGACGACGACGAGTATGAAGAACACGATGACAACCACCACCACCACCACCACAACAACAAGAACAACAACAACAACAAAAACGTCAACCATGACGACGACGACAATGACTAAAACAACGACAATGACGAGAACAACGACAACAATGACAACAACAACAACAACAACGATAATAACGACAACAACGTCAAAAGCGACAACAACAACAACAAGAACAACAACGATGAGGACAACAACGACAACAACGGCAACAACGATATCAACAAAAATAACAACAACAACAAAAAGAACAACAAGAACAACAAGATCAACAACATGAATAGCGATGACGACGACGAGGACAATAACAATAACAAGAAACAACAAGAGCAACAACAATAGAAACAAACAACAACAACAACAATGATGACGACAACAACAACAGCAGCAACAACAACAATGACAACCACGACGACAACGACAATAACGAAAAAATGAAGACGATGATGACGACAACGACAACAACGGTAATAACAGCAACAACAACATAAACAACAACAGAAGCAACAGTTGCAACCAGAACAAGAACAACAACAACAACGACGATGACGACGACGATGGCGACGACAACGATGATGACTATGATGACGGCGACGACAACGATGATACAAACTACAATGACGAGAACAACGACGACAACAACAACGACAATAGCAACAACAATGACTGCAACGACAACAACAACAACAACAACAACAACAACAACAACGCCAACAATGACGAAGACGACAATGATGACGACGACAACAATGACGATGACGACGATGACAAAAACAACAACAACAACAACGACAACAACAACAACAACAACAACAACAACCACAACAACAACAACAACGACGACGACGACGACGACGACAATGACGACGACGACGACGTCGACGATGACGACGACGACGACGACAACGATGATAACGATGACGACGCCGACGACGACCATGAAGACGATGACGCCAGCCACAACAACAACAACAACAACAACAACAACAACAACAACAACAACAACAACAACAACAAAACAACAACAACAACGACGACGACAACAACAACAACAACAACAACAACAACAACAGTAACAAGAACAACGACAACAATAGCAGCAGCAGCAACAACAACAACAACAACAACAACAACAACAACAAAAACATCGAAGGCGACGCCGACGACAACAACAACAAACAACAACAACAACAAGGAGAACAAGAACAACCATAACAACAAGGATGATGACGACAACGACAATGAGGACAACAATGACAATGACAAGAACAACGACAACAACGACAACAAAAACAACAAAAACAATGACAACAACAACAACAACGAAAACAGTGACATCAACAAAAACCATGACAACAGCGACAACAACGAGAATAACGATATCAACGACAACAATAACAACAAAAACGACAAAGACGACGACGATAATGACGATGATGGTGATGACGACGACGACGACTACAACAACAACAACAACCACAAAGACAACGACGAGAACGACGACAACAACGACAACGCCAAGAACAATGAAAAGAACGATAACAACAACAACAATGACAACAACGACA
>NC_058523.1:256696994-256704494 GCF_904849725.1 Hordeum vulgare subsp. vulgare | reverse complement strand
ATATTCAAGAGTGCAATCACACAACTTTATTAATCGAAATCTCATAAAGAGTACTTTATTACAATAAAGGATTACAATAAAGTGGCTGAAGGCCAACTCATGAGATTATCTAACGAAGACTAGCGGAAGCATCAGGTAGACGAGACCATCCGACTCCAAGGGCATGTCGCTGAGCGTAGATCGTAGCCTCACTCCTGGTCGGAAAAGTACTCTGCAACATGATACGTTGCAGCCGTGTAGGTCAGTATATTGAATATGCAGGCAAGTCATCAAAGAGAGGAGTAAAATAATAATCAACTATCTCTACATGCATATTTGGCCGGTGGAGCTAAGTTTTGCATAAAGCCAGTTTTATCCTATAACAAGAGGGGTTGAAAGCAAAATATTACTACAATGTTTGTTGTTAACGAGATGGTTCCGCCAACCAGTTCTCGTGCCCGAATAGTTGTTAACACCCACATCATTATTAAGTTGTGTCGAGAGTTCAGGGGAAATTCAATGCCTTCGGCTCAAGTTGTCCATGACCTTGGACACGGATAATCGATTAGGATTGAGTTCTGTTGTAACATCCCAAAATTATAAATTTTGGAATGTTAATATAGTTATTAGATTGATTGTTTGTTTGCTGAGTGACTAAAACTTGTGTAAAATTTGAAACTTTTCGAAACTTTTGAATGAGGGGCAATAAAATGACTTTCCCCTTCTCCGGTGAATTCAAATTCAAGCTTTTAAAAGCAAAGAGAGAAGATGACATGACTTATTCAACTATAAAGAATTTGAACGGAGATATTTGCATTGAATTCTTTTGCATTTCCATTCGTTTTCTTCGTGCAAGAAATGTCGGGAAATACATTCTAAAGAGCGGAGGAACATGACCCTCAAACCCACGGGCATTTCGAAAGTTATTTGAACCCTCAAACATAGAGGGTCATTTGAAAATTATTTGCAAAAAGAAATAATGCTTTTAGGGATTTTTGGAAAAACATTTTTTTCTGATGTTTTTATTTTTGCCGTGCAAAAATGCCCATCATCTATATTTTATTTTTCTGATAATTTTAGTATATAGAAACTCTTTATTTCGAATTGATTTGATTTCCTTTTTACCGTTTTAGTTTCCTAGTTTTAAACATAGGAAAGGAATCACTTTTAAATGGAAATAAGAGCTGGCCCATTAAGCACTTTCATATTCTAGCCCAACAGGAGATCATCTTCTTCGTGTGTCTCTCTCACGTCACACAGATTTTTCCTTCCATGGACACAGGAATCCCCATCTCCGGGATTCGTGAAGCTCTTTCCCTCCCAGCACCTCCCGTCGCCCCTATAAGAACCCCCACACCCTCCTCTGTCCATTTTCCCCAAGAACAATACCTCTCCTCGCCTCTAGTTGCAGCCCCCGCCTCGCCGGAGTTCATCTTCAACAGGAACTCGCCGGAGGTCCTGCTGCCTCCTCCTGTCGCCCCATGCCCCGCCGGCACCACCATCCTTCGGCCGGAGCCCTCCTCCCCTGCCTGGACCCTCCGCTGCCTCGGCCGGCCACCAGAGCTACCTTCCCGTCGTCTTCTCCAACTCCGGCGACTAACTCCGATGAGATTCACGAAATCCCGTATTGCAGTTTTTTTCAGAAAATTGCAATCTTAGAAAATTCATATCTATTAGTCTATAACTCCGAATTAGGTGATTCTTTTCGCGTTGGATCACAAATTTTATGCAGTTTCTGTGGATATATAATTTGTCTATGTTTGGATTTATAAAAATTGAGTTAAATCAGATTTGAATTAAAGCTTATTTTGCTTATTCCGGGAGTTTAAAAATAGCTTTTAATTTGATTCTTTTTGCTGCTGCTTCCTATTGATCATATCTTTCAGTAGCTTAGCTTAAAATATTTTGAATTAGGGTTTTTACCAAAACAGATTCTGTTTTAGCTCTTTTAGGACTATGGCTATTATTTTTCTGTAAATTGTTTTAAAATATTTTCTTTATTATTTTAGAAAGATTATTGTTTTGTTTATGTTAGTTCAACAGTAGTTTTGCAACAAGTTTGTATTTTATTTTTATTTGTTTTCATGAAATCAATTCTAGTTCCTTAGTAACTTGCAATTGGTTTCCACACTGGTTTCAAATCCCGTTTGGGAATACTTTCAAAAAGTTTTGTGAAAAATACTTTATTTTATCTTTGTTAAACTTATATCTTAGTCCCTTGTTATTATTTTCTGTTAGACAAAAACTATTTAGTGGTTGACATAGTAGAAGAATTCCCTAGTCTTATTTGAAGTTTCTCCGGATTCCTATTCGCTCTCTCTTTTGTTTTGATTGCTAGAATAATTGCTAGTATGAGTGCTAATGTGAATGATATGTTTGTTATATAGATTTCATCGGAGAGTGAAGAGTAGTCTATCAAGTTAATTTCTCGAGAAATTCTTCTTCGTCAACATCACCAGGCAAGTCCCTTTGATCATACTATCACCTATGTTTTATGCATCGTAGTTCTACCATCCTATGCCCAATTGCATGCTGAGTAGGTACTTGGAAATTATGGTTACATATTGTAGTATCATGTGGTAGGCACACAACAACCACGATACTTGGCCCCGGGACGACAAATTTCATATTGCTATGCTTGAGTAGACGGGATTTCGGTTGAGTGCATACCACGAGTGATGCGAGGTTGATTAAATAATCAAGACCGGTTAAGACAAGATTTTCAAGACCTCGGACGCAATGCAACTCTGGGTGAAGGACGGTTGATCGGCTCCCTGGAAAACCCAGTAGATGACCCGGGATGCTGGAGAGGCCATGACATCCTGCGGAAAGCTTCACCTAGGCTCAAAGAGACGGACGGATATTTTCAAGACCCAAGGCTTACCTGCACAGCCACGAGTCATTATGGGCTCTGGCTTGGTTGGACAACGCGGCGACTCTGGACAGGCGGTGCTAGCAGATGTAGAAGAACGGTAGAATTCGAAGGGCACCGACAGGGATTCAGAGGGACCCGTTGAAAGACCATGTTTTGATCATCCGGCCTTGAAACACCCTGAAGTGCGAGGACATACACGGAGGCGATCAAATGTTGTGGGGAACGTGTGCAAAACTCTGCAGAGTACTCAAACCTAATCGATTAGCCGTGTCCACGGTCATGGACAACTTGAGCCAAAGGAACTGAAGTTATCTGGATTTCTCAACACCATTATATATTTTTGATGAGGGTAATTATTGACAACTCGGGTACGAGAACTGGTTGGCGGAACCATGTCGTTAACAACCAACAAAGTAGTAACATTTTGCTTTTAGCCCTCTCTTGATGTAGGAGAAAACTTGCTTTTCGCTAAAAACTTATAGCCCCACCTGCCATATATGCATATAGTATAGATGATTACTTTTCACCCCTCTCTTATGTGACTTGCCGGCATATTCAATATGCTGACCTACACGGCTGCAACGTCTTATGTTGCAGATATTTTCTTCGACGAATAAGAGTACGATTCAGGGTTACGGTCTACACTCAACTTGCCGTTGGTGTTTATTGGGACTCCACTCCCTTGACCGCTTCCGCTGAGATAATTAAGGTATATATCAGTTTTACGCTATTTACATGTGATTGCCTTTTGATATATACATTGATGTACTGTGTGTGCCAGCATACTGATCCAGGGATGGCACAGAAACATAGAGGCTTGACTCGTCTTGAGTCGGGTCGCTACAAAGATGGTATCAGAGCACATGTTGACTGTAGGACGTGACCCTACAAACTGGAAATTTCTTAGGATAGGATCTCTCAAAAAAAATCTTATTTTCGAGAACACATTTTACTTCTCATCTCTTCTGATTTCATCAAACGTTCTCTCGCACCTCAAATAGTTAGACAATGCCCTTTCCCCTTTGACCACGTGAAGGATCAACCGACTCCCACTTCAAAGTAAAGAGGATTTCAACATGCATTTGAAGAATTGAAGGTGCGCCAGTTGAAGACTCTCAAGACCCGAAGAACTCGAAGACCCCGAAGCGTTCGAATATTTATATGACCATTAGAAGTCCAAACCCTTGTTATATACCCACGTTAGATACGATGATTTGTGAGCCGTCATTGGTGTGTGTTTTCCAACGGCCACAACTAAAACCTATTCTCAAAAATATTGTTTGTATTGTGTGTATCTCCCTCCCTCTCTTACCCGTCTCATCCCCAAAACCTCAACCCTACTAGATGGAGTATGAAGATGGACTTGTAGTCTGAGGACCAGTGACCCAACTGGAGGCTGAAATATGGATTCAGAAAATGGAGAACCACTTCGGGAGCAACTTGATCTCAAGGAAGTATGAAGTGGAACACACTCTTCAGTACTTTACACAAAGTGCTGTTATCTGGTGGAAAATGCATCATGCCATACAAGGATTTAGTGGAGCAGAAACCTGGGACGAATTCAAGAAGACTTTGTTAAGATCCCGACTTATTCAGAAGTGCTATGATAAGCCCGATGAAGAAGCCTTGTGCATGAAAGATCTGTGGAGAAATAGGACACACCCAGGAGGAACACAAGGATGGATGCACTCATTGTGAAGAAAATCACCCAGCTGAGGAATGCCCAACTAGTGAGGTGACTTGTTTCTTGTGTGAAGGAACCACCCACTACCCAGCGGCGTGTCACATTTACCCCAAGTATGCGTGAAACCCACAAACCCCGGGACTAACAAGGATCAAGTACTATCTTTTTGGAGAATGCAACTTGTATCGGCAAACGTTTTCTTAGAAGCATACGACAACCTGAGAGTGGTGAAGAAATGATAGATGTTTTGTTCAGCTTGCAGAACCAATGGTTTATCCGAACTTCGTTCGTGGACAAGAGAAATTCTGCGACGCTTGTGAGGATTCCCAAGTGTTAGAATACGAGATTCACTAAGCCTTATACAAGGTAATGATTTCAGTGCGACATGGCTTGGCCACCATGACGACTTACTATTTTCATTCTCTTGCTATTCGGAATGGTAAATCTGAGAGTCTTACCCATAGTGAGAGAAGACGTCCTTTGAAGCTTTTGTTTGAGCCTTAGAATGGTATAATGAAAGCCCATGTGCATGGCACTTGTTGTCAAGCGTAGGAAATTTTATGGTGAGGATGAAGCCAAGACCCTTCTCTCTGCAGGATAACCACAAATGGTAGACCACCATGAGAATCATCGATAGGTTATTTAGAATGGTCACAAGACTTGTCAGTTAAGAAGACCCAGTGACGAAAGAATCTTATATCAACAGAAGAACCCTCGATTTTGATGGAAACATTATGAATATAATGGAAGAACTTCACCAAAGAAGTTACCATGAAGAATGTGACGAGCGAGATGCCAAGACCCCACAGGATTGTTAAAAATTTGAGAGACCAGTAACTCTCATTTTAAGTGTGGTAGCATCCCACTTCGGAGGAGATTGGATTTGTTAGAAGACCCCCAAATCCTAACCTTTCTTTCTAGCCTCTTCGAATCTCGAGGACGAGATTCCTTTTAAGTGTGGTAGTTTGTAAGATCCCAAAATTATAAATTTTGGAATGTTAATATAATTATTAGATTGATTGTTTGTTTGCTGAGTGACTGAAACTTGTGTAAAATTTGAAACTTTTCAAAACTTTTGAATGAGGGGCAATAAAATGACTTTCCCCTTCTCCGGTGAATTCAAATTCAAGCTTTTAAAAGCAAAGAGAGAAGATGACATGACTTATTCAACTATAAAGAATTTGAACGGAGATATTTGCATTGAATTCTTTTGCATTTCCATTCGTTTTCTTCGTGCAAGAAATGCCGGGAAATACATTCTAAAGAGCGGAGGAACATGACCCTCAAACCCACGGGCATTTCGAAAGTTATTTGAACCCTCAAACTTAGAGGATCATTTGAAAATTATTTGCAAAAAGAAATAATGCTTTTAGGGATTTTTGGAAAAACATTTTTTTCTGATGTTTTTATTTTTGCCGTGGAAAAATGCCCATCATCTATATTTTATTTTTCTCATAATTTTAGTATATAGAAACTCTTTATTTCGAATTGATTTGATTTCCTTTTTACCGTTTTAGTTTCCTAGTTTCAAAATAGGAAAGGAATCACTTTTAAATGGAAATAAGAGCTGGCCCATTAAGCACTTTCCTATTCTAGCCCAACAGGAGATCATCTTCTTCGTGTGTCTCTCTCACGTCACAGAGATTTTTCCTTCCATGGACACAGGAATCCCCACCTCCGGGATTCGCGAAGCTCTTTCCCTCCCAGCACCTCCCGTCGCCCCTATAAGAACCCCCACACCCTCCTCTATCCATTTTCCCCAAGAACAATACCTCTCCTCGCCTCTAGCCGCAGCCCCCGCCTCGCCGGAGTACATCTTCAACAGGAACTCGCCGGAGGTCTTGCTGCCTCCTCCCGTCGCCCCATGCCCCGCCGGCACCACCAACCTTCGGCCGGAGCCCTCCTCCCCTGCCTGGACCCTCCGCTGCCTCGGCCCGCCACCGGAGCCACCTTCCCGTCGTCTTCTCCAACTCTAGCGACTAACTCCGATGAGATTCACGAAATCCCGTATTGCAGTTTTTTTTCAGAAAATTGCAATCTTAGAAAATTCATATCTATTAGTCTATAACTCTGAATTAGGTGATTCGTTTTGCGTTGGATCACAAATTTTCTGCAGTTTCTGTAGATATATAATTTGTCTATGTTTGGATTTATAAAAATTGAGTTAGATCAGATTTGAATTAAAGCTTATTTTGCTTATTCCGGGAGTTTAAAAATAGCTTTTAATTTGATTCTTTTTGCTGCTGCTTCCTATTGATCATATCATTCAGTACTTTAAGTTTCAAATTTTTAAAATATTTTTAATTAGGGTTTTTACCAAAACAGATTCTGTTTTAGTTCTTTTAGGACTATGGCTATTATTTTTCTGTAAATTGTTTTAAAATATTTTCTTTATTATTTCAGAAAGATTATTGTTTTGTTTATGTTAGTTCAACAGTAGTTTTCCAACAAGTTTGTATTTTATTTTTATTTGTTTTCATGAAATCAATTCTAGTTCCTTAGTAACTTGCAATTGGTTTCCGCACTGGTTTCAAATCCCGTTTGGGAATACTTTCAAAAAGTTTTGTGAAAAATACTTTATTTTATCTTAGTTAAACTTATATCTTAGTCCCTTGTTATTATTTTCTGTTACACAAAAACTATTTAGTGTTTGACATAGTAGAAGAATTCCCTAGTCTTATTTGAAGTTTCTCCGGATTCCTATTCGCTCTCTCTTTTGTTTTGATTGCTAGAATGGTTGCTAGTATGAGTGCTTATGTGAATGATATGTTTGTTATATAGATTTCATCGGAGAGTGACGAGTAGTCTATCAAGTTATTTTCTCGAGAAATTCTTCTTCGTCAACATCACCAGGCAAGTCCCTTTGATCATACTATCACCTATGTTTTATGCATCGTAGTTCTACCATCCTATGCCCAATTGCATGCTGAGTAGGTACTTGGAAATTATGGTTACATATTGT
>NC_058523.1:256611994-256654494 GCF_904849725.1 Hordeum vulgare subsp. vulgare | reverse complement strand
GTTCTTGTTTTTGTTTTTGTTGTTCTTGTTGTTGTCGTTGATATTGTTGTTGCCGTTGTTGTCGTTGTCATCGTTGTTGTTGTTGTTATTGTTGTTGTTGTTGTTGTTGTTGATGATGATGTTGTTGTTGTTGTTGTCGTTGCTGCCGCTTTTGTCATTGTTATTGTTGATGTCGTTGTTCTCGTCCTTGTCGTCGTCGTCATTGTCGTCGTCGTCGTCGTCGTTGTTGTTGTTGTCATTGTTATTGTTTTTGTGGTTGTTGTTGTTGTTGTTGTTGTTCTTGCTGTTGTCGTTGTTGTCGTTGTTGTTGTTATTGTCGTTGTTGTCGTTCTTCTCATCATTATCATTGTTGTCATCTCTGTCGTCGTCGTCGTGGTTGTTATTGTTGTTCTTGTTGTTGTTGTTGTTGTTTATGTCGTTGGCGTTGTCATCGTCGCCGTCGTCATCGTTGTTGTTGTTGTTGTTGTTGTTGTTGTTGTTGTTGTTGTTGTTGTTGTTATTGTGGTTGCTTTTGATGTTGTTGTTGTCGTCGTCGTCGTCTTCCTTGTTGTTGTTGTTGTTATTCTTGTCGTTATTGTCACTGTTGTTGTTAGTGTCGTTGTTGTCATTGTTGTTGTTGTTATCGTTCTTCTCGTTGTAATCGTCATTGTCGTTGGTGTCGTCGTTGTCGTCGTCGTCGTTATGGTTGTTGTTTTTGTTGTTTTTGTCGTCGCCATCGTCATCGACGTCATCGTCGTCGTCGTCATCGTCGTCATCATCATCGTCATCATCGTCGGCGTCGTCGTCATCGTTATCGTCATCTTTGTTGTTTTTGTTGTTATGGATGTCGTTATTGTCGTTATTGTCGTTGTTCTCATTGTTGTTCTTGTTGTTGTTGATGTCGATGTTTTCGTTGTTGTTGCTGTTATTTTGGATGATGACGACAACGACGACGACGACAACTAAAATAACAAAAACAATGACAACGGGAACAACAACGAAAACATCGACATCAACGACAACAACAACAACGACAACAACGACTACAAAGACAACAACGACAATAATGATATCAACGACAGCAATAACAACAAAAACAACAAAGATGACGATAACGATGACGACGACGCCGAAGATGATGACGATGATGATGACGACGATGACGACGACGACGACGTCGATGACAACGACGACGACAACAACAACAACAAAAACAACAACCATAACGACGACGCCGACATCAACGACAACGACGACAATGACGAGAAGAACGATAACAACAACAACAACAATGACAACAACGACATTAACGACAACAGTAAAAATAACCACAACAACAACAACAACAACAACAACAACAAAGACGACGACGACAACAACAACAGCAATAGCAACAACAACAACAACAACAACAACAACCACGACGACGACAGAGACGACAACAATGATAATGATGAGACAACGACAACAACGACAATAACAAGAACAACGACAAAAAGGACAACAACAACAACAAGAACAACAAGAACAACAACAAGAACAACTACATGAACAGCGAAGAAGACGACGACTACAACAACAACAACAAGAACAACAACATCAACAAGAATATAAACAACAACAACAACAACAACAACAACAACAACAACCACGACGACGATGACAATGAAGATGATGACGACGACGAGGACGATGACGACAATAAAAAAACAACGACGACGATGATGACTACGACGACGACGACGACAACGATGATAAGAATGACAATAAAGAGAACAACGAAAACAACGACGCTAACAAAAACAACGACAACAACGACAACAACAACGACAACAACAACAACAACAACAACAAGAACAACAACAACAACAACAACAACAACAACAACGAAGACGACAACAATGATGACGGCGATGACGATGACGGCGACGACGACGACAACAACAACAAAACCAACAACAACAATAATAACAAGGACGACGACGACAACGACAACGACGACGAGGACGATAACGATGACGACGACGACGACAACGACGACCATGAAGACGATGACGACAGCCACAAGTACAACAATTACAACAACAACGACAAAAAACAACAACGACGATGACACGACAACAACAATGATGTAAAGAACGACGACGACACAACAACAACAACAACAACAACAACAACAACAACAACAAAGACAACAACGACAAGAACAACAAAAGCACCAGGAATGACAACAACAACAACAACAAAAACAACAACAACAAAAACAACAACAACCACAAAGACGACAACAACGACGGCAACGACGACAACAACGACAACGACGACAACAACGAGAACAACGAAAACAATGACAACTACGACAGCCACAACAAGAAAGGCAACAAGAACGAAGACAACAACACCGACAAAAACAACACCAACGACAACAACTATAAGGATGACGACTACGATGAAAACAACTTCAACGACGAGAACAACGACAACAACGACAACAACAACGACAACGAGAACAGAGACAACAACAACAACAACAACAACAATAACCACAACGACAACAGAGACGACGACGACGACGACGACAACAACAACAACAACAAAAACAACAACAACAACAATAACAAGGACGACGACGACAACGACAACGACGACGAGGACGATAACGATGACGACGACGACGACGACAACGACGACCATGAAGACGATGACGACAGCCACAAGTACAACAATTACAACAACAACGACAACAACAACGACAAAAAACAACAACGACGATGACACGACAACAACAATGATGTAAAGAACGACGACGACACAACAACAACAACAACAACAACAACAACAACAACAACAACAACAACAACAACAAAGACAACAACGACAAGAACAACAAAAGCACCAGGAATGACAACAACAACAACAACAAAAACAACAACAACAAAAACAACAACAACCACAAAGACGACAACAACGACGGCAACGACGACAACAACGACAACGACGACAACAACGAGAACAACGAAAACAATGACAACTACGACAGCCACAACAAGAAAGTCAACAAGAACGACGACAACAACACCGACAAAAACAACACCAACGACAACAACTATAAGGATGACGACTACGATGAAAACAACTTCAACGACGAGAACAACGACAACAACGACAACAACAACGACAACGAGAACAGAGACAACAACAACAACAACAACAACAACAATAACCACAACGACAACAGAGACGACGACGACGACGACGA
This sequence comes from Hordeum vulgare subsp. vulgare, assembly GCF_904849725.1. NCBI lineage: Eukaryota > Viridiplantae > Streptophyta > Magnoliopsida > Poales > Poaceae > Hordeum > Hordeum vulgare. Next base: position 256,651,256 of record NC_058523.1, on the reverse strand, counting down.
CAACAACAACAACAACAAAAACAACAACAACAACAACAAACACGACGATGACGACAAGAAGAAGAAGAAGAAGTACTAGAAGAAGTAGTAGTAGTAGAAGAAGAAGAAGAAGAAGAACAACAACAACGACCTCGACGACGACGACAAGGACGACGACAACGACGACGACGACGACGATAACAATGACGATGACGACGACGACGACGACGACGACGACGACGATAGCGATGACGACGACGACCACAAAGACGATGACGACAGCCACAACAACAGCAGCAACAACAACAACAACAACAACAACAGTAACAACAACAACAACCACCACAAGGAAGACGACGACGACAACAACAACAACAACAACAACAACAACAAATAACAACAACAACAACAACAACAACAACAACAACAACAACAACAACAACAACAACAACAGTAACAGCAACGACAACAAGGACATCACCGACAACAGCAACAACAACAACAAAAAAACAAAGATGACAACAATAACGAAAACAACGACAATGATGAGAACAACGATAACAACGACAACAACAACAACAACAACAACAACGAAAACAACGAAAACAATGACAAAAGTGATAACAACAACAACAACAACAATGAAGATGACGAGAACGACGACAACAACAAGAATAAGAACAACAACAAACAAGAAGAAAACAACAACAATAACAAGGACGACAACGACGACGAGGACAACAACGACAATGATGAGAACAACGGCAACAACAACAACAACGATAACAGCGACAACAACGACCACAACCTCATCAACGATAACCACGATGACGACGACAATAACGACGACAATGACGACGATGACGATGATGAGGACGAGAACAATGACAACAACGATAACAACAACAATGACGAGAACAACGACAACAACGACAACAACAACAAGAAGAACGACAACAACAACAACAACAACATGAAAAACAACAACCACGACGACGACAATGACAACGACGACAACAATGATGACGGCGATGACGATGACGGTGATGACGACAACAACAATAACAACAACAACAACAACAACAAGGACGACGACGACGACAACGACGACGAGGACGATAACGATGACGACGACAATAATGACCACCACGAAGACGATGACGACAGCCACAACAACAACAACGACAACAACAACAACAACAACAACAACAACTACAACAATAACAAAAGCAACAACAACAACAACAATAATGAAAAGAACGGCAATGAGGAGAACAACGACAACAACGACAACAATGACGACAACAACAACAACAACGACGACGACAACAAAGATAAGAACAACAAAAGCGCCAGCAACAACAACAACAACAAAAACACCAGCGACAACAACATCGACAATAACAACACCAGCGACAACAATGATAAGGATGACGGCAACAACGACAACAACGACAACGACGAGAATAATGACAACAACAACCACAACGAGAACAGAGACAATAACAACAACAATAACCACAACGATAATAGAGACAACAACGACGACAACAACAACAATAGCAACAACAAATACGATGACGATGACGACGACAACAACAATAATAACAACAACAACAACAACAATAACGAAAACAACAACAACAACAACAACAACAACAACAACAACAATGACGTCGACGACGACGACGACAACGACGACGAGAAAGTTAACGATGACGACGACGACCACCACGATGACGATGACAACAACGACAACAACAACAACAATAACAACAACAACAACAACAACAACAACAACAAAAACAATGACGACGACGACAACAACAACAATGATGAAAAGAACGACAATGGCGAGAACAACGACAACAACAACAACAACAACAACAACGACAACCACAAGGAAGACGGCGATGACTACGATGACAACAACCACAACAACAACAACAACAACAACAACAACAACAAATAACAACAAAAACACAACAATAACAACAACAACAGCAACAATAACAACAACTACAATGACAACAACAAAAAACAACATCATCAACAACAACATCAACAACAACAAAAACAACAAAAATAATGAATGTCGCGCCCACGACAATGACAACAAGAACAACCACAACAACAAGGATGATGACGACAACGACAATGACGACAACAACGACAATGATACGAACAACGACGACAACGACAATAAAAAAAATAAAAACAATGACAACAGCAAGACGAACGAAAACAGTGACATCAACGACAACAAGAACAACAACGACAACAGCGATAACGACAATAACGATATCAATGATAACAACAACAACAAAAAAACAACAAAGATGACAACAATAACGAAAACAACGACAATGATGAGAACAACGATAACAATGACAACAACAACAACAACAACAACAACAACGACGAAAACAACGACAACAATGATAAAAGTGATAACAACAACAACAACAACAATGAAGATGACTGTAACACCCCAAAATTATAAATTTTGGAATGTTAATATAATTATTAGATTGATTGTTTGTTTGTTTGTTGAGTGACTGAAACTTGTGTGAAATTTGAAACTTTTCGAAACTTTTGATTGAGAGGGAATAAAATGACTTTCCCCTTCTCCGGTGAATTCAAATTCAAGCTTTTAAAAGCAAAGAGAGAAGATGACATGACTTCTGCAACGCTTGTGAGGATGCCCAAGTGTTAGAATACGAGATTCGCTAAACCTTATACAGAGAAATGATTTGGGTGCGGAATGGATTGATCACCATGATGACATACTCTTATCATTTATCTTGCTATTCGGAATGGTAAATCTGAGAGACTTACCCATAGAGAGAGACGACGTTCTTTGAAGCTTTTGCTTAAGACATAGAATGGTATGATGAAAGCCCCATGTACATGGCATTTGTTGTCACGCGTAGGAAATTTTACGGTGAGGATGAAGACAAGACCTCTCTCTCTGCAGGATAACCACAAATGGTAGACCCCCATGAGAACCACCGATATGTTATTTAGAATTGACCACGAGACTGTCAGTTAAGAAGACCCAGTGATCGAAGAAGCTTATATCAACGGGAGAGCATCACCAAAGGATTTAATATGAAGATTGTGCGATGTCAGTTGCCAAAACCCCAGAGGATCGTTACAGCATTTTGAGGGACCAGTAACTCTCATTTTAAGTGTGGTAGCACCCCACTTTGCAGGAGACTATATTTGCTAGAAGACCCCCAAACCCTAACCTTCTTTCTAGCCTCTTCGAATCTCGAGGACGAGATTCATTTTAAGTGTGGTAGTTTGTAACACCCCAAAATTATAAATTTTGGAATGTTAATATAATTATTAGATTGATTGTTTGTTCGTTTGTTGAGTGACTGAAACTTGTGTGAAATTTGAAACTTTTCGAAACTTTTGAATGAGAGGGAATAAAATGACTTTCCCCTTCTCCGATGAATTCAAATTCAAGCTTTTAAAAGCAAAGAGAGAAGATGACATGACTTCTTCAACTCTAAATAATTTGAACGGAGATATTTGCATTTGAATTCTCTTGCATTTCTATCCGTTTTCTTCGTGCAAGAAATGCCGGGAAATACATTCTAAAGAGCGGAGGAACATGACCCTCAAATACCCGGGCATTTTGAATGTTATTTGCACCCTCAAACTTAGAGGATCATTTGAAAATTATTTGCAAAAGAAAATAAACCTTTAGGCAATTTTGTGAAAACAATTTTTTCTGAAGTTTTTATTTTGGCCGTGGAAAAATGCCCATCATCTATATTTTATTTTTCTGATAATTTTAGTATATAAAAACTCTTTATTCCGAATTGATTTGATTTCCTTTTTAACGTTTTAGTTTCCTAGTTTTGAAAATAGGAAGAAAATCACTTTTATTAGGAATACCTCCTGGCCCATTAAAACCTTTCCCTATTTTGGCCCAACAGAGATCATCTCCTACCTCCATCTCTCCCTCACGTACAGGAAACTTGCCATCCATGGAGAGGAGATCCCCACCTCCGGGATTCGCGAAGCTCTTTCCCTCCCACCACCTCCCGTCTCCCCTATAAGAACCCCCACACCCTCCTCTATCCATTTTCCCCAAGAACCATACCTCTCCTCGCCTCTAGCCGCAGCCCCCGCCTCGCCGGAGTTCATCTTCAACGGGAACTCGCCGGAGGTCCTGCTACCTCCTCCCGTCGCCCCACGCCCCGCCGGCACCACCAACCTTCGGCCGGAGACCTCCTCCCCCGCCTGGACCCCTCCGCTGCCTCGGCCGGCCACCGGAGCCACGTTCCCGTCGTCTTCTCCAACACCGGCGACTAACTCCGGTGAGATTCACGAAATCCCGTATTGCAGTTTTTTCAGAAAATTGCAATCTTAGAAAATTCATATCTATTAGTCTATAACTCCGAATTAGGTGATTCTTTTTGCGCTGGATCACAAATTTTATGCAGTTTCTGTAGATATATAATTTGTCTATGTTTGGATTTATAAAAATTGAGTTAGATTAGATTTGAATTAAAGCTTGTTTTGCTTATTCCGGGAGTTTAAAAATAGCTTTTAATTTGATTCTTTTTGCTGCTGCTTCCTATTGATCATATCTTTCAGTAGTTTCAGTTTCAGTTTTTTTTACATATTTTTACTTGGGGTTTTTACCAAAACAGATTCTGTTTTAGTTCTTTTAGGATTATGGCTATTTTTTTTTCTATTATTGTTTTTAAATTAATTTCTTTTATATTTCAGAAAGTTTATGTTTAGTTTCTGTTAGTTAAACAGTAGGTTCTCAACAAGTTTTTATTTTTATTTTATTTGTTATCATGAAATCAATTCTAGTTCCCTGATAACTTGCAATTGGTTTCTCCACGGTTTCAAATCCCGTTTGGAAATACTTTTAAATAGTTTTGGGAAAAAAATACTTTATTTTATCTTAGTTAAACTTATATCTTAGTTCCTTGTTATTATTGTCTGTTGGACAAAAACCATTTAGTGTTTGATGTAGTAGAAGACTCCCTAGTCTTATTTGAAGTTTCTTTCGGATTCTTATTCACTCTCTCTTTTGTTTTGATTGCTAGAATGTTTGCTAGTATGAGTGCTTATGTGAATGATATGTTTGTTATATAGATTTCATCGGAGAGTGACGAGTAGTCTATCAAGTTATTTTCTCGAGAAATTCTTCTTCGTCAACATCACCAGGCAAGTCATCTTTGATCATGTTATTTTACCTATGTTTTCAATGCATGGTAGATCACCTTCTTTGCCCAATTGCATGCTGCCTAGGTACTTGGAAACTTTAGTGTAAGAGTAGTATCATGTGGTAGGAACACAACACCCCGACACTTGGCCCCGGGACGACAATTTCTTAATGCTATGCTTGAGTAGACGGGTTATCGGTTGAGTGTATACCACAAGTGATGCGAGATTGATATAATAATCAAGACCGGACTAAGACAAGATTTTCAAGACCTCAGACGCAATGCAACTCTGGGTGAAGGACGGTTGATCGGCTCCCTGGAAAATCCAGTGGATGCCCGGGATGCTGGAGAGGCCATGTCATCCTGCGGAAAGCTTCACCCAGGCTCAAAGAGACGGACGGATATTTTCAAGACCCAAGGCTTACCTGCACAGCCACAAGTCATTATGGGCTCTGGCTTGGTTGGACAATGCTGCGACTCTGGACAGGCGGTGCTAGCAGATGTAGACGAACGGTAGGAATGGATGGGCACCGACGGGGATTCAGAGGGACCCGTTGAAAGACCATGTTTTGATCATCCGGTCTTCAAACACCCTGAAGTGCGAGGACATACGCGGAGGCGATCAAATCTTGTAGGGAACGTGTGCAAAACTCTGCAGAGTACTCAAACCTAATCGATTAGCCGTGTCCACGGTCATGGACAACTTGAGCCAAAGGAACTGAAGTTATTTGAAATTCTCAACACAAATAATAATATTGATGTGGGAATTATTGACAACTCGGGTACGAGAACTGGTTGGCGGAACCATCTTGTTAACAACCAACAATGTAGTAACATTTTGCTTTTAGCCCTCTCTTGATGTAGGAGAAAACTTGTTTTTCGCTAAAAACTTATAGCCCCACCTGCCATATATGCATATAGTATAGATGGTTACATTTCACCCCTCTCTTATGTGACTTGCCGGCATATTCAATATGCTGACCTACACGGCTGCAACATCTTATGTTGCAGATATTTTTCTTCGACGAGTAAGAGTACGATTCAGGGTTACGGTCTACACTCAACTTGCCGTTGGTGTTTATTGGGACTCCACTCCCTTGACTGCTTCCGCTGAGATATTTAAGGTATATATCAGTTTTACGCTATTTACATGTCATTGCACTTTGATATATACATTGATGTACTGTGTGTGCCAGCATACTGATCCAGGGATGCCACAGAAACACAGAGGCTTGACTCGTTTTGAGTCGGGTCGCTACAGAGATGGTATCAGAGCACATGTTAACTGTAGGACGTGACCCTAGAAACTGGAAATTTCTTAGGAAAGGATATCTCAAAATTTTTATTTTCAACAACACCATTTACTTCTCATCTCTTCTGATTTCATCAAACGTTCTCTCTCACCTCACATAATTAGACAATGCCCTTTCCCCTTTGACCACGTGAAGGATCAACCGACCCCCACTTCAAAGTAAAGAGGATTTCATCATGGAGTTGAAGCTACACAAATTGTAGACTCTCAAGACCCGAAGAATTCGAAGACCCTGAAGTGTTCGAATAATTATATGACCATTAGAAGCCCAAACCCCTTTTATATACTCACGTTAGATACGATGATTTGTGAGCCGTCATTGGTGTGTGTTTTCCGACAGCCAGAAATAAAACCTATTCTCAAAAATATTGTTTGTATTGTCTGTATCTCCCTCCCTCTCTTACCCGTCTCATCCCCAAAACCTCAACCCTACCAGATGGAGTATGAAGCTGGACTTGTAGTCTCTGGACCAATGACCCAGCTGGAAGCCGAAATATGGATTCAGAACATGGAGAACCACTTCGGGAGTAACTTGATCTCAAGGAAGTATGAAGTGGAACATGCTCTCCAGTACTATACCCAAAGTGCTGCTATCTGGTGGAAAATGCACCACGCCATACAAGGATTTAGTGGAGCAGAAAGTTGGGGCGAATTCAAGAACACTTTGTTAAGATCCCGTCTCATTCAGAAGAAGAAGCCTTGTACATGCAAGATCTGTGGAGAAATAGGACACACCCAGGAAGAACACAAGCATGGATGCACTCATTGTGAAGAAATTCACCCAGCTGAGGAGTGCCCAAGCAGTCAGGTGACTTGTTTCTTGTGTGAAGGAACCACCCACTACCCAGCTCAGTGTCACATTTACCCCAAGGTGCAACAGGTTGTCAAGCAGCAGAAAGATGCAGTAAAGGAAACACTCAAGAAGAAGATTCCAGAAGAGCCGGTGATGAACGAAAATATTGAAGACCCTGATGGACAAGGTCTGACCAGATTTTTCTCCAACGCATGCTACTCATGTGGAGAAGAAGGACATTATTCACAGGACTGCACGAAGAGAAGCCAAGAGTATCTGGGAAACTTCCCTACGGAAGAAGTGGAGTTTGATCCACTTGAAATAGAAGAACTGGCCAAAATAAAGGAGTTCGGAAAGAAGAAAAAGTACCCTCAGAAGAGCCAAATCTCTGCAGACATAGACCTGAGTCATGTTAGATGTTACAAGTGTATGAAATTTGGCCACCCCAAATACATGTGCTCAGGAAGGAAGCCGGGAACCCAAGGAGCAAAGGCAACCACTAAGACGCCTCGAGACTTGTCAGAAATCATTTGCTTTTGCTGCAAGGAAGCATGACATTTTGCCAGCGATTGTCCACAAAGGAAGAAAGCTAGAATGGAGTAGTTAAGTTTTGACCATGACAATAAGTGTAATCCGAAGCACTCTTGTTTTTCATAAGATCATGGAGTGAATTTTTTTTGTAACAGAAGTCCGTGAGATTGTAATAACATCATGAATAAATGGAATTTATTGTCTCATGATTGTCTATGTTGAAAATGTATGCGTTGTTTCTGTACGAGCAAAGATCTCTGAACATTATGAGGATATGAGAAAATATGGTTTATGCAGGCATGAGTATCTCTCATTTTAAGTGTGGTAGTAATCGGTAAACCCACACGATCCACTGAGTAGGAATGTACCATGATTACCAAGGAGACATATACATTCCTCTGAGTACCTATTTATTGACACCTGCAAATGACAACTCTCTACGAGTCATACCTCAAGGGCCCAGAAACGATCATGACCCTGACCAGTGATCATGATTACCCGAAAATCCCGACGGACATGATGAAGCACATTCATCTTGAAGGAGATGCAGTCTACAAAGGCTACCCATTCATGGAAAGTGGAGTAGAACTTTGGTATGTGGAAGTACACCTCCACCCTGTGAAAGGAGTTTGTCCAAAGACTATGGGGCAATACTTTTTCATTTCACGTGTACCACGAGCAACCTTCTTTGATGCTGTTCGTGAAGCTGCCATGGAAGCCATACGTCAGATCGGAGAAATACTTGAAGCAAGACTCCGTCATACCCAGGAATACCTGAGTGAGGTACGTGCGGAAATGATGGAGATGAAGCTAATGACCACCCTGATGAAGCAAAAGATGGATGATTTCAAGGAGCACATTGAAAAGTTCGAGTGGAACTAAGTACCTCCAAGAAAGACAGATGAATAAAGTTGGCAGAAATGCTCGACCATACCGAACAATGTGGATGGTAGCATTTGTAATAAAGTACTTTTGAATTGGAATTTGTGAGGATAAATTAAGGATGTAATAAAGGATTGATTATGAAATGGATATGATTTATGGAAAGAAACTATGTTGGATCAGCAAACGTTTTCTTAGGAGCATACGAAAACCTGAGAGTTGTGAAGATACGATAGATGTTTCGTTCAGCTTGCAGAACCAATGGATTATCCGAACTTCGTTCGTGGACAAGAGAAATTCTGCAACGCTTATGAGGATGCCCAAGTGTTAGAATACGAGATTCGCTAAACCTTATACAGAGAAATGATTTGGGTGCGGAATGGATTGATCACCATGCCGACATAATCTTATCATTTATCTTGCTATTCGGAATGGTAAATCTGAGAGACTTACCCATAGAGAGAGACGACGTTCTTTGAAGCTTTTGTTTAAGCCTTAGAATGGTATGATGAAAGCCCCATGTATATGGCATTTGTTGTCACGCGTAGGAAATTTTACGGTGAGGATGAAGACAAGACCTCTCTGTCTGTAGGATAACCACAAATGGTAGACCCCCATGAGAACCATCGATATGTTATTTAGAATTGACCACAAGACTGTCAGTTAAGAAGACCCAGTGATCGAAGAAGCTTATATCAACGGGAGAGCATCACCAAAGGATTTAATATGAAGATTGTGCGATGTCAGTTGCCAAAACCCCAGAGGATCGTTACAGCATTTTGAGGGACCAGTAACTCTCATTTTAAGTGTGGTAGCACCCCACTTTGCAGGAGACTATATTTGCTAGAAGACCCCCAAACCCTAACCTTCTTTCTAGCCTCTTCGAATCTCGAGGACGAGATTCATTTTAAGTGTGGTAGTTTGTAACACCCCAAAATTATAAATTTTGGAATGTTAATATAATTATTAGATTGATTGTTTGTTCGTTTGTTGAGTGACTGAAACTTGTGTGAAATTTGAAACTTTTCGAAACTTTTGAATGAGAGGGAATAAAATGACTTTCCCCTTCTCCGGTGAATTCAAATTCAAGCTTTTAAAAGCAAAGAGAGAAGATGACATGACTTCTTCAACTATAAATAATTTGAACAGAGATATTTGCATTTGAATTCTCTTGCATTTCTATCCGTTTTCTTCGTGCAAGAAATGCCGGGAAATACATTCTAAAGAGCGGAGGAACATGACCCTCAAATACCCGGGCATTTTGAATGTTATTTGCACCCTCAAACTTAGAGGATCATTTGAAAATTATTTGCAAAAGAAAATAAACCTTTTAGGCAATTTTGTGAAAAAAAAAATTCTGAAGTTTTTATTTTTGCCGTGGAAAAATGCCCATCATCTATATTTTATTTTTCTGATAATTTTAGTATATAAAAACTCTTTATTCCGAATTGATTTGATTTCCTTTTTAATGTTTTAGTTTCCTAGTTTTGAAAATAGGAAGGAAATCACTTTTATTAGGAATACCTCCTGGCCCATTAAAACCTTTCCCTATTTGGCCCAACAGAGATCATCTCCTACCTCCATCTCTCCCTCACGTACAGGAAACTTGCCATCCATGGAGAGGAGATCTCCACCTCCGGGATTCGCGAAGCTCTTTGCCTCCCAGCACCTCCCGTCGCCCCTATAAGAACCCCCACACCCTCCTCTATCCATTTTCCCCAAGAACCATAGCTCTCCTCGCCTCTAGCCGCAGCCCCCGCCTCGCCGGAGTTCATCTTCAACAGGAACTCGCCGGAGGTCCTGCTGCCTCCTCCCGTCGCCCCACGGCCCGCCGGCACCACCAACCTTCGGCCGGAGCCCTCCTCCCCCGCCTGGACCCCTCCGCTGCCTCGGCCGGCCACCGGAGCCACGTTCCCGTCGTCTTCTCCAACACCGGCGACTAACTCCGGTGAGATTCACGAAATCCCGTATTGCAGTTTTTTCAGAAAATTGCAATCTTAGAAAATTCATATCTATTAGTCTATAACTCCGAATTAGGTGATTCTTTTTGCGTTGGATCACAAATTTTATGCAGTTTCTGTAGATATATAATTTGTCTATGTTTGGATTTATAAAAATTGAGTTAGATCAGATTTGAATTAAAGCTTGTTTTGCTTATTCCGGGAGTTTAAAAATAGCTTTTAATTTGATTCTTTTTGCTGCTGCTTCCTATTGATCATATCTTTCAGTAGTTTCAGTTTCAGTTTTTTTTACATATTTTTACTTGGGGTTTTTACCAAAACAGATTCTGTTTTAGTTCTTTTAGGATTATGGCTATTTTTTTTTCTATAATTGTTTTTAAATTAATTTCTTTTATATTTCAGAAAGTTTATGTTTAGTTTCTGTTAGTTAAACAGTAGGTTCTCAACAAGTTTTTATTTTTATTTTATTTGTTATCATGAAATCAATTCTAGTTCCCTGATAACTTGCAATTGGTTTCTCCACGGTTTCAAATCCCGGTTGGAAATACTTTTAAATAGTTTTGTGAAAAAAATACTTTATTTTATATTAGTTAAACTTATATCTTAGTTCCTTGTTATTATTGTCTGTTGGACAAAAACCATTTAGTGTTTGATGTAGTAGAAGACTCCCTAGTCTTATTTGAAGTTTCTTTCGGATTCTTATTCACTCTCTCTTTTATTTTGATTGCTAGAATGTTTGCTAGTATGAGTGCTTATGTGAATGATATGTTTGTTATATAGATTTCATCGGAGAGTGACGAGTAGTCTATCAAGTTATTTTCTCGATAAATTCTTCTTCATCAACATCACCAGGCAAGTCATCTTAGATCATGTTATTTTACCTATGTTTTCGATGCATGGTAGATCACCTTCTTTGCCCAATTGCATGCTGCCTAGGTACTTGGAAACTTTAGTGTAAGAGTAGTATCATGTGGTAGGAACACAACACCCCGACACTTGGCCCCGCGACGACAATTTCTTAATGCTATGCTTGAGTAGACGGGTTATCGGTTGAGTGTATACCACGAGTGATGCGAGAATGATATAATAATCAAGACCGGACTAAGACAAGATTTTCAAGACCTCAGACGCAATGCAACTCTGGGTGAAGGACGGTTGATCGGCTCCCTGGAAAACCCAGTGGATGCCCGGGATGCTGGAGAGGCCATGTCATCCTGCGGAAAGCTTCACCCAGGCTCAAAGAGACGGACGGATATTTTCAAGACCCAAGGCTTACCTGCACAGCCACAAGTCATTATGGGCTCTGGCTTGGTTGGACAACGCTGCGACTCTGGACAGGCGGTGCTAGCAGATGTAGACGAACGGTAGGAATGGATGGGCACCGACGGGGATTCAGAGGGACCCGTTGAAAGACCATGTTTTGAACATCCGGTCTTCAAACACCCTGAAGTGCGAGGACATACGCGGAGGCGATCAAATCTTGTGGGGAACGTGTGCAAAACTCTGCAGAGTAGTCAAACCTAATCGATTAGCCGTGTCCATGGTCATGGACAACTTGAGCCAAAGGAACTGAAGTTATTTGAAATTCTCAACACAAATAATAATATTGATGTGGGAATTATTGACAACTCGGGTACGAGAACTGGTTGGCGGAACCATCTCGTTAACAACCAACAATGTAGTAACATTTTGCTTTTAGCCCTCTCTTGATGTAGGAGAAAACTTGCTTTTCGCTAAAAACTTATAGCCCCACCTGCCATATATGCATATAGTATAGATGATTACATTTCACCCCTCTCTTATGTGACTTGCCCGCATATTCAATATGCTGACCTACACGGCTGCAACATCTTATGTTGCAGATATTTTTCTTCGACGAGTAAGAGTACGATTCAGGGTTACGGTCTACACTCAACTTGCCGTCGGTGTTTATTGGGACTCCACTCCCTTGACTGCTTCCGTTGAGATATTTAAGGTATATATCAGTTTTACGCTATTTACATGTGATTGCACTTTGATATATACATTGATGTACTGTGTGTGCCAGCATATTGATCCAGGGATGCCACAGAAACACAGAGGCTTGACTCGTTTTGAGTCGGGTCGCTACAATGACGACAACGACGACAACAACAAGAATAAGAACAACAACAAGAAGAAGAAAACAACAACAATAACAAGGACGACAACGACGACGAGGACAACAACGACAATGATGAGAACAACGGCAACAACAACAACAACGATAACAGCGACAACAACGACCACAACCTCATCAACGACAACCACGATGACGACGACAATAACGACGACAATGACGACGATGACGATGATGAGGACGAGAACAATGACAACAACGATAACAACAACAATGACGAGAACAACGACAACAACGACAACAACAACAAGAACGACAACAACAACAACAACGACGACGACGACAATGACAACGACGACAACAATGATGACGGCGATGACGATGACGGCGATGACGACAACAACAACAATAACAACAACAACAACAAGAAGAAGGACGACGACGACGACAACGACGACGAGGACGATAACGATGACGACGACGACAATGACCACCACGAAGACGATGACGACAGCCACAACAACAACAACGACAACAACAACAACAACCACCACAACAACAACAACAACAACAACAAAAGCAACAACAACAACAACAATAATGAAAAGAACGGCAATGAGGAGAACAACGACAACAACGACAACAATGACGACAACAACAACAACAACGACGACGACAACAAAGATAAGAACAACAAAAGCGCCAGCAACAACAACAACAAAAACACCAGCGACAACAACATCGACAACAACAACACGAGCGACAACAATGATAAGGATGACGGCAACAACGACAACAACGACAACGACGAGAATAATGACAACAACAACCACAACTGAATAGAGACAATAACAACAACAATAACCACAACGATAATAGAGACAACAACGACGACAACAACAACAATAGCAACAACAAATATGATGACGACGACGACGACGACAACAACAACAACAACAACAACAACAACAACAACAATGACGTCGACGACGACAACGACGACGAGAAAGTTAACGATGACGACGACGACGACCATGATGACGATGACAACAACGACAACAGCAACAACAATAACAAGAACAACAACAACAACAACAACAACAACAACAAAAAAACAATGACGACGACGACAACAACAACAATGATGAAAAGAACGACAATGGCGAGAACAACGACAACAACAACAACAACAACAACAACAACAACAACAACAACAACGACAACCACAAGGAAGACGGCGATGACTACGACGACAACAACCACAATAACAACAACAACAACAACAACAACAACAACAACAACAACAACAACAACAACAAATAACAACAACACAACAATAACAACAACAACAACAGCAACAATAACAACAACTACAACGACAACAACAAAAAACAACATCATCAACAACAACATCAACAACAACAAAAATAATGAATGCCGCGCCCACGACAATGACAACAAGAACAACCACAACAACAAGGATGATGACGACAACGACAATGACGACAACAACGACAATGATAAGAACAACGACGACAACGACAATAAAAAAACAAAAACAATGACAACAGCAAGACGAATGAAAACAGTGACATCAACGACAACAAGAACAACAACGACAACAGCGATAACGACAATAACGATATCAATGATAACAACAACAACAAAAACAACGAAGACGACGATAACGACGATGACGACGACGATGATGAAGACAATGATGACCACTATGATGACGACGACGATGACTACAACAACAACAACCACAAGGACGACGACAACAATGATGACAACAACGACAATGACGAGAATGACGAGAAGAATGATAACAACAATGACAACAACGACATTAAGAACAACAGCGACAACAACAACAAAAACTACAACAACAACAACGACGACGACGATGATGAAGACAATGATGACGACTATGATGACGACGACGATGACTACAACAACAACAACCACAAGGACGACGACAACAATGATGACAACAACGACAATGACGAGAATGACGAGAAGAATGATAACAACAATGACAACAACGACATTAAGAACAACAGCGACAACAACAACAAAAACTACAACAACAACAACGACGACGACGACGACAACGATAACAACAACATCGACAACAACGACAACAATAACAACAAAAACAACAACGAGGACGACGACGATGAGGACCAAAACAACAACCACAACAATAACAACAACAAGTACAACAAGAAAAACAACTACAACAACGAAGGCGATGACGACGACGACAACAAGAACAACAAAACCAACAACAACAACAACAAGAGCAAGAACAACAACAACAACAACAACAACAACAACAACAACAACAACAAGAACAACAACAAAAACAATGAGGACGACGATGACGACAACAACAACAATAGAAGCAACAGCGACAACAACAACAACAACAACGAGGACGACGACTAATAAAACGACGATGACTATGATGACTACGATGACGAACACGACAACGACAATAACAACGACAATGAAGAGAACAATGACAACAATGACAAGAACAAAAACAACGACAACAACGACAACAAGACATCAACGACGACAACAACAACAACAACGAAGGCGAGAATGACGATGACAACGATGATGCTGACAACGACAGCAACGACAACAACGATAACAACAACAATAACAACAACAACAACAACAACGACGACGACGAGGACGACGACGACGACGACGAGGACGACGACGATGACAACGAGGACAAGGACGGCTACTATGTCGATGACGACGATGAGTACGAAGACGACGATGACAACCACCACAACAACAATAGACAACAACAGTTACAACAACAACAACGGCGATAACAACGAGGACAAGGACGACAAGTATGTCGATGACGACGACGAGTATGAAGACGACGATGACAACCGCCACCACCACCACCACCACCACCACCACCACCACCACCACAACAACAACAACTACTACAACAACAACAACAACAACAACAACAACAACAACAACCACAACAACAACAACAACAACAACGACTAGGAAGACGACGACGACGACAACAACAACATCGACAACAATGACAACAACGACAACAACAATGAAGACGACCATGACGACCACAACAAGTACAACAAGAAAAACAACATCAACAATGAAGGCGATGACGACGACAACAACAAGAACAAGAACAACAACACCACCACCACCAACAACAAGAGCAAGAACAAGAACAAGAACAAGAACAAAAACACCACCACCACCACCACCACCACCAACAACAACAACAACAATGAGGATGACGACGACGACGATGACGGCTACAACAACAACAGAAGCAACAACAGCAGCAGCAACAACAACAACAACAGAAGCAACAACAGCAGCAGCAACAACAACAACAACAACAACAACGAGAACGACGACTACGAAAACGACGATGACTACGATGACGACGACGACAACGACGATAACAACGACAATGAAGAGAACAATGACAAGAACAAAAACAATGCCAACAAAGACCACAACGACATCAACGACAACAACAACAAGAACAAGAACAAGAAGAAGAACAACAATGAAGACGAGAATGATGATAACAACGATGACGATGACGACGACGACAACAACAATAACGATAACAACAACAACAGCAACAACAACAACAACGACGACGACGATGACAACGAGGACAAGGACGACAACTATGTCGATGACGACGATGAGTATGAAGACGACGATGACAACCACTTCAACAACAATAAACAACAAAAACAACAAAAACAATAACGACGACGATGACAACGAGGACAAGGCCGACAACTATGTCGATGGCGACGACGAGTATGAAGACGACGATAACAACCACCACCACCACCACCACCACCACCACAACAACAACAACAACAACAACAACAACAACATCAACCACCACGACAACGACGACAATGACAAAAACAACGACAATGACGAGAACAACGACAACAACGACAATAACAACAACAACGATAATAACGACAACAACGTCAAAAGCAACAACAACAACAACAACAACAACGACGACGACGACAACAACGACAACAACGACAGCAACGATATCAACAACAATAACAACAACAACAAGGACAACAACAACAAGAACAACAAGAACAACAACATGAATAGCGAAGACGATGACAACGACAATAACAATAACAAGAAACAACAACAACAATAGAAACAACAACAAAAACAACAACAACAACGACAGCAACGACAATCACGACAACAACGGCAATAACGAAGATGATGATAACGATGACGACGACGACAACGACAATAACACCAACAACAACCAAAACAACAACAGAAGCAGCAGCTGCAACCAGAACAGGAACAACAACAACGATGACAACGACGTCGACGTTTGCAACGACAACGATGATGACTACGATGATGGCGACGACAACGATGATAAAAACTACAATGACGAGAACTACGACGACAACAACAACGACAACAGCAACAACAATGACTGCAACGACAACAACAACAACAGCAACAACAACAACAACTACAACAACTACAACTGCAAGAAGGAAGACGACGACAACAATGACGACGATGATGACGGCGACGACGACAAAATAAACAACAACAACAACAACAAAAACAACAATAGCAACAGCAACAACAACAACAACAACAACAACAACAACAACAACGACGACGACGACGACGACGATGACGACGACGACAACGATGACGACGACGACGACGATGACGACGACAACAACGATGACGACAACGATGACGATGACGACGACCGCGACAACAACAAGAACAACATCATCATCATCAACAACAACAACAACAACCACAATGAAGACGACGATGACGACGACAAGAACAAAAACAACAAGAAGAACAAAAACAACAACAAACAACAACAAAAACAACAACAACAACAACAACACAACAACAACAACAACAACAACAACAACAACAACAAGAAAACAACAACAACAACAACAACAACAACAACAAGGATGACGACGAGGATGACATAGACGACAACAACGAGAGCGACGACGAGGACGACAACGACGACAACAACGATAATGACGAGAACGACGAAAACAACGATAACAACAACAACAACGACGACAACAACAACAACGACGATGACAACAACGACAACAATGACGACAAGAAGAACAACAACAACAACAAAAACAACAAAAACAACGAAGGCGACGCCGACGACAACGCCAACAACAAAAACAACAACAACAACAACAACAACAACGAGAACAAGAACAACCACAACAACAAGGATGATGACGACAATGACTATGACGGAAACAACGACAATGACAGGAATAACGACAACAACGACAACAAAAACAACAAAAACAATGACAACAACAACAACAACGAAAACAGTGACATCAACAACAACAACGACAGCAGCGACAACAACGAGAATAACCATATCAACGACAACAATAACAACAAAAACAACGAAGACGACGACGACTATAATGACGATAATGACGATGATAATGATGATGACGACGACGACGATGACTACAACAACTACAACCACAAGGATGACAACGACAACGACGAAAACAAGGACAACGACGACAACAACGACAATGACGAGAACAATGAAAAGAACGATAACAACAACAACGATGACAATAGTGACATTAACGACAACAACAACAACAACAACGAAGACGACGACGACAACAACAACAACAACAACAACAAAACAACAACAACAATGAAGACGCCGATGACAACAACAATGTAGCGAACCGACTCAAAACGAGTCAAGCCTCTGTGTTTCTGTGCCATCCCTGGATCAGTATGCTTGCACACACAGTACATCAATGTATATATCAAAGTGCAATAACATGTAAATAGCGTAAAACTGATATATACCTTAAATATTTCAGCGAAGCAGTCAAGGGAGTGGAGTCCCAATAAACACCAACAGCAATTTGAGTGTAGACCGTAACCCTGAATCGTACTCTTACTCGTCGAAGAAAAATATCCGCAACATAAGACGTTGCAGCCGTGTAGGTCAGCATATCGAATATGCCAGCAAGTCACATAAGAGAGGGGTGAAAAGTAATCATCTATACTATATGCATACATGGCAGGTGGGGCTATAAGTTTTCAGCGAAAAGCAAGTTTTCTCCTACATCCAGAGAGGGCTAAAAGCAAAATGTTACTACATTGTTGGTTGATAACGAGATGGTTCCACCAACCAATTATCGTAACCATGTTGTCAATAATACCCACACCAATATTATTATTTGTGTTGAGAATTTTAGATAACTTCAGTTCCTTTGGCTCAAGTTGTCCATGACCGTGGACACGGCTAATCGATTAGGTTTGAGTACTCTGCAGAGTTTTGCACACGTTCCCCAGAAGATTTGATAGCCTCCGTGTATGTCCTCGTACTTCAGGGTGTTTGAAGACCGGATGATCAAAACATCATCTTTCAACGGGTCCCTCTGAATCCCTGTCGGTGCCCATCCATTCCTACCGTTCTTCTACATCTGCTAGCACCGCCTGTCTAGAGTCGCCGCGTTGTCCAACCAATCCAGAGCCCATAATGACTTGTGGCTGTGCAGGTAAGCCTTGGGTCTTGAAAATATCCGTCCGTTTCTTTGAGCCTGGGGGAAGCTTTCCGCATGATGTCATGGCCGTCTCCAGCATCCCGGGTCATCCACTGGTTTCTCCAGGGAGCCGATCAACCGTCCTTCACCCAGAGTTGCATTGCATGACGAGGTCTTGAAAAGTCATGACTTAACCGGTCTTGGTTATTAAATTATTCTCGCATCACTCGTGCTAAACTCTCAACCAGAATCCCGTCTACTCAAGCATAGCAATATGAAATTTGTCGTCCCGGGCCAAGTAACGGGGTTGTTGGGTGCCTACCACATGATACTACAATATGTAACCATAATTTCCAAGTACCTACGCAGCATGCAATTGGGCATAGGATGGTAGAACTACAATGCATAAAACATAGGTGATACATGATCAAATGACTTGCCTGGTATTACTTGATGAAGATAGTCGCTCTCAAAATCCTGATAATTCTACTCGCCACACTCCGAGCAATCTATCGTAAATGAATAGCATTCAATAAACATTCATGCCAAAAAGGAAGAACCAAGAGAACATAAGAACAAAGCATGTCTTGATGCAAAATAACAACGTACTAAGGTTTAATAAAAAGGTCCTAAGTGTGTTGTAAAGTGAAGCTGCATGAATGAGATCAAAAGAAGTAATGGGCGATGAACTATTGCTATATAAGCTCGACTTGCATACACTATGGGAGATGATCAAAAATATTGGGAGAACAACATGAATGTTATTTGACAAATAGTATAAGACATACAAATTTATTTGTAGAAACAATTTCTTGAAATGGAGCACTACAACGCAAGTTATAGCGAATTGAAGTATGACATGAATTTGCATTCAAAAGGTCAAGAGAAGTTGAACTGAACTACGATGGTTACGTACAAAAATATATGACATGAGTGTTTAGGGGTAAAAGGAATCAATTGAAAAGGTGGTACGATTTGCAAGATAAGATCAAATGAATGTTCGAATACAAATTTGAATCGCTCAAATTTCCAAGGTTCAAAGGTTGAAACTAATGATGCTACTGGATATAGGAGATCAATATGAGCGTGTAGAAAAAAGAATTACTAGATTTGAACTAGCGGATCAAAAGATACAAATACTTCAATATAACATTGAATCGGCTTAGAACCATGTGAACACTTTTGGGCACTAATAGATAAATCTGATTTGATAAAAATTATAAGTTGAAAATTTAAAACTAATGACACAAAAAAAAGATTATTTGATACTAATCCGACGCAATTGAATTCATCTAAAACGGAGCTACGGATAAAAAGATATGATCAAAAGAAGTTTGAATATGAATATGAACAAATTTCGAAATTTGAAAATTTGAAAAAGTTGATATGATAGGTTCACAGGATAGGTGGGATCAAGACGAAACTCTAGGCGTTGGTTTCATCTAATTCGGATAAACGAGTAAAAAATTATGGCTATTTGAAAAATCAGGGCCAAGCTGTTTTACGGAATAAAAGTGCTACGTCTAAAAGAATTCTAGTACTAATGTGGAAATACGAAGACTAATTAATGTATCTAATTACTCCATTGTATACTAGTGTAGGAATACTAGTCTAGAAATAATAAACTACGGGAGTATAAAAAAATACGAAGAGAAATACCTTCAGGATGCAGAGTAAGAATTAATTCCAATGAGGAGACGACTTCGAGAAATCCCGCCGAAGAGAAGAGAATATTTTTATTTAATAAACCTAGTCAAACCAAAAGATTGATTTAACCCGAAGTAGATGATTTTTGGATGCTGCTATGGGTCTATATTTATAGGTGGAAAGAAGGTCTAAAGGTCAATAGCTAGGCAATGTGGGACTAAACATATACGTAAAGAGGAGAAAAGGAGGGACCAAATGCCCATGGGCCAAGTAAATTTCGGCCAGCCCATAGGCAAGCTCGGATGAACAGTGTTTCCTGGTGAATAGTGTCTTTTTTTATTTTTTCAAAATAAACAGAGAAAACAAATATAAACAAAATTAAGAGAATATTTTATATTGGCATATTATATATCCAAATTTTCAGAATAAAATTTCGTAGAACATGAACATTTTTTTTTTCACAAAATAAAAACTATATACAAAATTATTATTTTTAGAATTCAATAAAATCCAAATTTTATCTTTAAATTTTTGGCACTATTTTTCTTCTGACTTTTTTTTGGGGGGGTGTCATGTTACCTCCTCTCTTTCTTGCTTGGCAAGTATATTGTTACGAAAAAAAAATTGTGGTTGAAATCTTGTGCCAAAAATAAAATTCAAATCAAAAACCAAAGGAAAAAAATCAAATGCCACATTCATTTAAATTCTTTATAGTTGAAGAAGTCATGTTATCTTCTCTCACTCATTTTAAATGGATGAATTTGAATTCAAAAGAAAATGGGAAAGTCATTTTATTCCCTCTCATTCAAAAGTTTTAAAAAAGTTTCAAATTCCACTCAAGTTTCAATCACGCAAACAAACAAACTCTCAATCTAATAATTATATTAACATTCCAAAATTTATAATTTTGGGATGTTACAAACTACCACACTTAAAATGAATCTCGTCCTCGAGATTCGAAGTGGCTAGAAAGAAAAGGTTTAGATTTTGGGGGTCTTCTAACAAATCCAATCTCCTGCAAAGTGGGGTGCTACCACACTTAAAATGAGTGTTACTGGTCCCTTAAGATGTTAACTATGCTCTGGGTTTTGGCATCTGACTCCTCACAGTCATCATATCTTCCGCTATATTCATAACGTTTCCATTAAAACGGGGGTCCTTCTGTTGATATAAGCTTCTTCCTTTACTGGGCCTTCTTAACTGACAGTCTCGTGATTAATACTAAATAACCTATCGATGATTCTCATGGTGGTCTACCATTTGTGGTTATCCTGCAGAGAGAAGGGTATTGGCTTCGTCCTCACCGTAAAATTTCCTACGCGTGACAACAAATGCCATGTACATGGGGCTTTCATCATACCATTCTAAGGCTTAAACAAAAGCTTCAAAGAACGTCGTCTCTCACTATGGGTAAGTCTCTCAGATTTAACATTCCGAATAGCAAGATAAATGATAACAGAAAGTCGTCATGGTGATCAATCCATTCCACACCCAAATCATTTCTCTGTATAAGGTTTAGCGAATCTCGCATTCTAACACTTGGGAATCCTCACAAGCATTGGAGAATTTCTCTTGTACACGAACAAAGTTCGTACGAATCCATTGGTTCTGCAAGCTGAATAAAAAATCTATCGCATTCTTCACCACTCTCAGGTTTTCGTATGCTCCTAAGAAAACGTTTGCTGATCCACCATAGCTTATCCCTTCATGCTCTTAGGATAACCTTCATGAAAATCTTGAGATGCTTCCTTGGTACGTGTTGTATTCCTTGAACTTATTTTCCTTGCCATTGGATTGTACCAACAAAAGTGTTTTTTCCTCATATTAAATATCTCCTCAAATTTCCAATTCCAAGGTACACTATTCTTCTGTTGTCATCCCCATAGTTTGATATGATCCAACATTTCCTTCGACTGTATTCAGTGGGTTTGGCTTCTTGGTACGCATGGTATATTCCTACTCCTTGGGTCCTGTGGGTTTACCGATTACTACCACACTTAAAATGAAATATACTCATGTCTGCATAGACCATATTTTCTCATATCCTCATAATTGTTCAGAGATCTTTGTTCGTAGGGAAACAACGCATACAGTTTCAACGTAAGCAATCATGAGACAATAAATTCCATTTATTCATGATGTTACTACAATCTCAGGGACTTCTGTTACAAAAAATTCAACTCCATGATCTCATGAAAAACAAGGGTGCTTCGGATTACACTAATTGCCGCGGACAAAACTTAACTACTCCATTTTTAGCTTTCCTCCATTGTGGACAATCATTAGCAAAATGTCCTGCTTCCTTGCAACGAAAGCAAATGAGTTCTGACAAGTCTCGAGGCATCTTAGTGTTTGCTTTTTCTCCTTGGGTTTCCGGCTTCCTTCCTGAGCATATGTATTTGTGGTGGCCAAATTCCATGCACTTGTGACATCTGACATGACTCAGGTCTATGTCTGCAGAGATTTGGCTCTTCCGAGGGTACTTTTTCTTCTTTCCGGACTCCTTTGTTCTGGTCAGTTCTTCTATTTAAAGTGGATCCAACTCTACTTTTTCGGTCAGGAAGTTTCCCAGATATTCATGGCTTTCCTTCATGCAGTCCGTTGAGAAATGTCCTTCTTCTCCACATGAGTAACATGCATTGGAGAAAAATCGGGTTAGGCCTTGTCCATCAGGGTCTTATTTTCGTTCATCATAGGTTCGTCCAGAATCTTCTTCTTGAGTGTTTCCTTCATTGCTTCTTTCTGTTGCTGTACAACTTGTTGCACCTAAAGGTAGCACTGGGCTCGGTAGTGGGTGGTTCCTTCACACAAGAAACAAGTCACCTGACTAGTTGGGCATTCCTCCGCTGGGTGATTCTCTTCACAATGAGAGCATCCATCCTTGTGTTCTTCCTGGGTGTGTCCTATTTCTCCACAGATCTTGCATGCACAAGTCTTCTCCTTCGGATTGTCATATCACTTCTGAATAAGTCGGGATCTTAACAGAGTGTTCTTGAATTCGTCCCAAGTTTCTGCTCCACTAAATCCTTGCATGGCATGGTGCATTTTCCACTAGATTGTAGAACTTTGTGTAAAGTACTGAAGAGCGTGTTCCACTTCATACTTCCTTGAGATCAAGTTGCTCCCGAAGTGGTTCTCCATGTTCTGAATCCATATCTCAGCTTCCAGCTGGGTCATTGGTCCAGAGACTACAAGTCCAGCTTCATACTCCATCTGGTAGGGTTGAGGTTTTGGGATGAGACGGGTAAGAGAGGGAGGGAGATACACACAATACAAACAATTTTTTTTTGAGAATAGGTTTTTATTTGTGGCTGTCGGAAAACACACACCAATGACGGCTCACAAATCATCGTAACTAACGTGGGTATATAAGAGGGGTTTGGACTTCTAATGGTCATATAAATATTCGAACGCTTCAGGGTCTTCGAATTCTTCGGGTCCTGAGAGTCTTCAATTGGTGCATCTTCAATTCTTCAAATGCATGATGAAATCCTCTTTACTTTGAAGTGGGACTCAGTTTATCCTTCATGTGGTCAAAGGGGTAAGGGTATTGTCTAACTATTTGAGGTGAGAGGGAACATTCGATCAAATCAGAAGAGATGAGAAGTAAAAGGTGTTCTCGAAAATAAGATTTTTGAGAGATCCTATCATAAGAAGTTTCCAGTTTCTAGGGTCACGTCCTACAGTCAACATGTGCTCTGATACCATTTCTGTAGCGACCCGACTCAAAATGAGTCAAGCCTCTGTGTTTCTGTGCCATCCCTGGATCAGTATGCTGGCACACACAGTACATCAATGTATATATCAAAGTGCAATCACATGTAAATAGCGTAAAACTGATATATACCTTAAATATTTCAGCGGAAGCAGTCAAGGGAGTGGAGTCCCAATAAACACCAACGGCAAGTTGAGTGTAGACCGTAACCCTGAATCGTACTCTTACTCGTCGAAGAAAAATATCTACAACATAAGAGGTTGCAGCTGTGTAGGTCAGCATATTGAATATGCCGGCAAGTCACATAACAGAGGGGTGAAAAGTAATCATCTATACTATATGCATATATGGCAGGTGGGGCTATAAGTTTTTAGCGAAAAGCAAGTTTTCTCCAACATCAAGAGAGGGCTAAAAGCAAATGTTACTACATTGTTGGTTGTTAACGAGATGGTTCCACCAACCAATTCTCGTACCCATGTTGTCAAAAATACCCACACCAATATTATTATTTGTGTTGAGAATTTCAGATAACTTCAGTTCCTTTGGCTCAAGTTGTCCATGACCGTGGACACGGCTAATCGATTAGGGTTGAGTACTCTGCAGAGTTTTGCACACGTTCCCCAGAAGATTTGACCGCCTCCGTGTATGTCCTCGTACTTCAGGGTGTTTGAAGACCGGATGATCAAAACATCGTCTTTCAACGGGTCCCTCTGAATCCCTGTCGGGCCCATCCATTCCTACCATTCTTCTACATCTGCTAGCACCGCCTTGTCTAGAGTCGCCGCGTTGTCCAACCAATCCAGAGCCCATAATGACTTGTGGCTGTGCAGGTAAGACTTGGGTCTTGAAAATATCCGTCCGTCTCTTTGAGCCTGGGTGAAGCTTTCCGCACGATGTCATGGCCGTCTCCAGCATCCCGGGTCATCCACTGGTTTCTCTAGGGAGCCGATCAACCGTCCTTCACCCAGAGTTGCATTGCATCACGAGGTCTTGAAAAGTCTTGACTTAACCGGTCTTGGTTATTAAGTTATTCTCGCATCACTCGTGGTAAACTCTCAACCAGAATCCCGTCTACTCAAGCATAGCAATATGAAATTTGTCGTCCCGGGCCAAGTAACGGGGTTGTTGGGTGCCTACCACATGATACTACAATATGTAACCATAATTTCCAAGTACCTACTCAGCATGCAATTGGGCATAGGATGGTAGAACTACAATGCATAAAACATAGGTGATACATGATGAAATGACTTGCCTGGTATTACTTGATGAAGATAGTCGCTCTCAAAATCCTGATAATTCTACTCGCCACACTCCGAGCAATCTATCGTACATGAATAGCATTCAATAAACATTCATGCCAAAAAGGAAGAACCAAGAGAACATAAGAACAAAGCATGTCTTGGTGCAAAATAACAACGTACTAAGGTTTGATCAAAAGGTCCTATGTGTGTTGTAAAGTGAAGGTGCGTGAATGAGATCAAAAGAGGTAATGGACGATGAACTATTGCTATATAAGCTCGACTTGCATACACTATGGGAGATGATAAAAAATATTGGGAGAACAACATGAATGTTATTTGACAAATAGTATAAGACATACGAATTTATTTGTAGAAAGAATTTCTTGAAATGGAGCACTACAACGCAAGTTATAGCGAATTGAAGTATGAATTGAATTTGCATTCAAAAGGTCAAGAGAAGTTGAACTGAAGTACGATGGTTACGTACAAAAATATATTACATGAGTGTTTAGGGGTAAAAGGAATCAATTGAAAAGGTGGTATACGATTTGCAAGATAAGATCAAATGAATGTTCGAATACAAATTTGAATCGCTCAGATTTGTAAGGTTCAAAGGTCGAAACTAATGGTGCTACTGGATATAGGAGATCAATATGAGCGTGTAGAAAGAAGAATTACTAGATTTGAACTAGCGGATCAAAAGATACAAATACTTCAATATAACATTGAATCGGCTTAGAACGATGTGAACACTTTTGGGCACTAATAGATAAATCTGATTTGATCAAAATTATTAGTTGAAAAGTTAAAACTAATGATACAAACGGAAAGATTACTTTGATACGAATCCGACGCAATTGAATTCACCTAAAACGGAGCTACGGATAAAAAGATATGATCAAAAGAAGTTTGAATATGAATATGAACAAATTTAGAAATTTGAAAATTTCAAAAAGTTGATATGATAGGTTCACTCGATAGGTGGGATCAAGACGAAACTCTAGGCATTGGTTTCATCTAATTCGGATAAACGAGTAAAAAATTATGGCTATTTGAAAAATCAGGGCCAAGCTGTTTTACGGAATAAAAGTGCTACGTCTAAAATAATTCTAGTACTAATGTGGAAATACGAAGACTAATTAATATATCTAATTACTCCATCGTATACTAGTGTAGGAATACTAGTCTAGAAATAATAAACTACGGGAGTATAAAAAAATACGAAGAGAAATACCTTCAAAATGGAGAGTAAGAATTAATTCCAATGAGGAGACGACTTCGAGAAATCCCGCCGAAGAGAAGAGAATATTTTTATTTAATAAACCTAGTCAAACTAAAAGATTGATTTAACCCAAAATAGATGATTTTTGGATGCTCCTATGGTCTATATTTATAGGTGGAAAGAAGGTCTAAAAGTCAATAGCTAGGTAATGTGGGACTAAACATATAGGTAAAGAGGAGAAAAGGAGGGACCAAATGCCCATGGGCCAAGTAAATTTCGGCCAGCCCATAGGCAAGCTCGGATGAACAGTGTTTCCTGGTGAATAGTGTCTTTTTTTATTTTTTTCAAAATAAACAGCGAAAACAAATATAAACAAAATTAAGAGAATATTTTATATAGGCATATTATATATCAAAATTTTCAGAATAAAATTTCGTACAACATGAACATTTTATTTTTCACAAAATAAAAACTTTTTATTTTTTTTTAAATTCAATAAAATCCAAATTTTGTCGTTAAATTTTTGGCACTATTTTTCTTCTGACTTTTCTTTTTTTGGGGGGGGTGTCATGTTACCTCCTCCCTTTCTTGCTTGGCAAGTATACTGTCACGAAAAAAAATTGTGGTTGAAATCTTGTGTCAAAAATAAAATTCAAATAAAAAACCAAAGGAAATAAAATCAAATGCCAAATTCATTCAAATTCTTTATAGTTGAAGAAGTCATGTTATCTTCTCTCACTGATTTTAAATGGATGAATTTGAATTCAAAAGAAAATGGGAAAGTCATTTTATTCCCTCTCATTCAAAAGTTTTAAAAAAGTTTCAAATTCTACTCAAGTTTCAATCACTCAAACAAACAAACTCTCAATCTAATAATTATATTAACATTCCAAAATTTATAATTTTGGGATGTTACAAACAACAACAACAACAACAACAACAACGAAGACAACGACGACAACAACAACAACAACAACAACAACAACAACAACAACAACCACCATGATGACGACGACAGAGACGACAACAACGATAATGATGAGAACAATGACAAAAACGACAATGAAACAACAACGACAAAAATGACAACTGCAGCAACAACAACAACAAACACAACAACAACAAACACAACAACAATGACAACATCGACAACAATGAAGACGACGAGGACGACGACAACAACAACAACACCAACAACAACAACAACAACAACAACAACAACAACAACAACAACAATGACGATGACAACGATGACGATGACGATGACAACAACGACAATGATGAGAACAACAACAACAACAAGAAAAACAACAACAACAACGAAGACGACGACGACAACAAGAACAAGAACAACAAGAACAAGAACAACAACAATAACAAGAACAACGAAAACAACAACAACAACAACCCCAACCCTAACAACAACAACAACAACGACGACGACGACGACGACGACAATGAAGACGAGGAGGACGACGACGAGAACGACGACAACAACAACAACAACAACAACAACAACAACAACAACCGCAACCACAAAAAGAACAACGACGACGACAACAACAACACAGAAGCAACAATAGCAACAACAACAACAACAACAACAAAGACGACGACGACGATGATGAAAACGACAATGACTACGATGACGACGACGACAATGACGATAACAACGACAATGACGAGAACAACGAGAACAATGACAACAACAAAAACAACGACAACAACAACAACAACGGCAGCAACAATAACAACAACAACAACAAAAACTGCCACTACTACTACAACAAATAGTACTACTACTACAGCAACAACAACGAAGACGACGACGACAACAACAACAACAACAACAACAACAACAACAACAAAGAAGACGCGGACGACAACAAAAACAAAAACAACAAGAACAACAACAACGACAATAACAACAACAACAACAACAACAACGAAGACAACAACGACAACAAAACTAGCAAGAACAACAACAACAACAACACCACCAACAACAACAACAACAACAACAATCACCACGACGACGACGACAGAGACGACCACAACGATAATGATGAGAACAATGACGAAAACGACAATGAAACAACAACGAAAAAAATGACAACTTCAGCAACAACAACAACAAACACTACAACAATGACAACATCGACAACAATGAAGACGACGACGACGAAGACAACAACAACACCACCACCACCACCACGACCAACAACAACAACAACAACAACAACAACAACAACAACAACAATGACGATGATGACGATGACGATGACAACAACGACAATGATGAGAACAACAACAACAACAACAACAAGAACAACAACAACAGCAACAACAACAACAACAACAACAAGAAAAACAACAACAACAACGAAGACAACGACAACAACAACCCCAACCATAACAACAACAACAACAACAACAACAACAGCAACGACGACGACAATGAAGACGATGACGATGACAACGAGAACGACGACGACAACAACAACAACAACAACAACAACAACAACAACAACAACAACAACAACGACGACGACGACGACGACCACAACAACAACAACAACAACGACGACGACGACGACGACGACGACAACGACGACAATGACGACGACAACAACAACAACAGAAGCAACAGCAGCAACAACAACAACAACAACAACAACAACAACAATGACTAGAACAACGACAACAACAAAAACAACGACAACAAGGACGGCAACGGCAACAACAATAACAACAACAAAAACAACAACAACAACAACAAAACCTACTACTACTACAACTAGTACTACTACTACTACAACAACAACAACGAAGACAAGAATGACGATGACAATGATGATGACGAGGACGAGGCACAATAACATCAACACCACCACCACCACCAATAACAACAACATCAAAAACAAGAACGACGACGACAACAAGGACAAGGACGACGACGATGTCGATGACGACGACGACTACACAGACGACGTTGACAACCACAACAACAACAATAGGGACAACAACAACAACAACAACAACGACGACGGCGACGACGACGACGACGATGACAGCTACAATGACGAAAACAAGAACAACGACGACGATGACAACGACGACAATGATGAAAACAAGAACAACAATGAGAACAACCACAACCACGACAACAACAATAACAACAATAACAACGTCAACAGCGTCAAGAGCGTCAACGAAAACAACAACAATAACGAAAACAACAACAACAACAACAACGACAACAACAACAACAACGACAATAGCGACAACAACGACAACAACAAGAACAACAGAAACAATAACCAGAACAACAACAAGAACAACAAGAACAACAACAAGAACAACAACATGAAAAGCGAAGACGACGACAACAACAACAAGAAGAAGAACAAGAACAACAGCAACAAAAATAGAAACAACAACAACAACAACAACAACAACAACAACGATGACGAGAACAATAACGACGACAATGAAGATGATGACAACGATGATGACGATCACGACGACGACGATAATAACGACGACAATAATAACGACAACCACGACGAGGACAATAACGATGACAATGAAGACGATGACGACGATGATGACGATGACGACAACAACGACAATAACAACAACAACAACAACAACAACAACAACAACAACAACAACAATGAAGACGACAATGACGACGACGACAACATGTAACGACCAAACCTCGAAGGATTTGAGTCTCTGTTCTTTACTGTGCTAGTCCCTGGATCGACTCGCTAGCACACAAAGTATAGATGAAAACCAGATATAGCAAGTGCATCATTTATTAAAACGTCTGATCCAGAATTTATAAAGTATAACAATCTGCATAGCACTTAGCTAGCCTTATTCTATCAAACAGCGGAAAAGTAGCAGAATAATAACAATGAGTCCCATCATAGCCCACTAGCGCTGTTGAGTGAAGACTCGCGACCCTAACGGTACCTTACTCCTCGTCTGAATATCCTGCAACATGATATGTTGCAGCCATATAGGTCAATACTTGGAATGTATTATCAAGTTACACAGGAAAAGTAATATAACAGACCTACATGTATATGCATAGTATATCAAAAGAAAGCTGATGGTCATTTTGCAGAAAGCTGATTTTATCCTCACAACTACCTAATAGTCAAGTTTTAGTTTATTTGGTACAATAACTCACATATGGTTGAATTGGCATCTCCAACTCCAACCTATTACCATTATTAAGTTTCCCACCAAGTTTTATTAAGTGTGTCATCTGTCAAGATCATCCAACAACTGTAATGGCCTAGCTGCTCAAAATTGTCCATAACCGGGGACACGGCTAATCATGATTAGTTTATACACTCTGGAGAGGTTAGTACGATGTATCCACTAGAACCAACCCGAAGATTGAGACGAAGTCTTTCAGAAGCAGTCACCTAGTCCCACAGGAGGCCTATCCCACCTATCATACCTACATCAGTTGGCGCATCCGGGTAAGGTTTCCACGACTGATCAAGTAAGCCAGAGCCCATAATAGCCAGTGGTCGCACCAGGAAGCTACTAGTCACTAAGTCTGTTTGATCTTTTTGAACCTGGGCGGCATCCACTTACATTCAGAGGGTTGATACCATGATGTTCTTGAAACCACCCAGCAATACCATATCCGCCCAGAGGTGAATTAAATCCTTAATTACTACTCAAATTTATTTTGTAGTAATCCTCACATAATTTCAATGAAGACAAGAACCAATCCCCGTCTACATAGCATAGCAAAACTACAAATACCACGATCTTTCAATGACGAGGGGATATAGCTCAATAGCATAGCAATAATAATAATATTCCTATACATGCATAATTTTCATAGGGTGGTATAATACTACATGCATAGAAAATAGTAGGTAAGGATGATCAACATGTAACTTGCCTTGATTCTGGTTCAGAAAGTCACACTCCTGACAATAGTTTGCGTCGCAATCCGCACAATATACACGTTGCAAACAATCACACCAATCAATCACCACAATCACATAACACCAAATAAAACCAACGGCAATAAAACAACTTGTTTAAAACCATAGCATAAAACAACTTGTTTAAAGGTATAAAATCATCTACATGCTGATACAATCATGACGCAAAAAGAATCAACTAAATTAGACTAACGGTTTGCAAATTATGGCCTCCGGTAGGATTAAATCAAATCTGATTCAAATAAAATTTTAAATTTCACAGATCTGAAAACTATTAATGCCATCATATTCTACTCATCAATACGAGATCACAGGAAAAAGAATTTCCTGAATTGGACTTATGAGTAAAAAGATAAACGCGTTTGAAATTATGCCGAGAATCTGAGAGAGCTAAAAACAGGTTAAAAATAGGATTAATTCGTCCTGAAGTTGTTCATCAGGGTTTGATGAATCGGCTCGTGCGTGCGTTCTCACCACGAACAGTGGGGAAAAACGGGTCGGTCTCGGCATGGTGCCTCCGGTGGTGCTTCTTCGGTGACTTTCAGACAAACTCCGGCGACGTGCGCCAACTCCGGTGAACGGCTTCGTGAACTCCGGTGGACGGTGAGGTGCTCCGGCGATGGCGGCTCCAGCGAACTTGGACTTGGGCGGCGTTCTTCGGCGCAGCTCCTGGATGCGATTCGAGGCGGCGACGTGCGGTGCTCCTGGCGATTCTCAAGGTGGCTGAGGCTCCTGTTCGCGAGGCTGTAGCGCTCCAGGGGATACGAAACGGGCGAGGCTGCGTTGCGTGTTCGCAAGGGAGAGAATCCTGTGCCGATTAGAGCTGCTCCTGTGCGCTATGACTACGAGGTGTATCACGCCTCGAGCTGCTCCTGGACTCCTGGGCACGGTCTCCTGGTCCGGCTCGGGGAAGGAACGAGGAGAGTCCCTCGGGCGATGGCCGATGGGATCGATCTGGTGCGGCTCGGTGCTGGGAAACCCCTCGCTCGATGGGGTGCTGGCCTGGGGCTCGTGGGGCTTGGTGCGCTGGTGCGCTCGCTGCGCTGAGCGCTGGCTCGGCCTTGCCAACTGGGCTCGATGTTTTAAAAAAAAAACAGCTACGCAACAAAAAAACAAAAATGCATATATATATATATATATTTCTAATTTAATAAATACTAGAATATATATATATATATATATAATGCTAAAAAACAGAAAACGATATATACTAATATATATTAAATATATATATACATATATATATAATATATCTATAGGATCGCTAGTTCCACCTAATGCAATAATTTTGAAAATAGCTTTTATGCAATAGGACGATCAACGAGCTTTTTAAAACCTCAACTAAAAATAATTTCAGAGATTATAAAATTTTGCAAAACCAAATCGGACAACTTCAACTAACATTTTAAACATTATGCACTTTTATTTGACAGGGGAGAAGTCATATTATCTCCACTCCAATAAATTGCGCAAAGTTACATAATGAATACAATTTTCAAAAGAGAAAATAATGCATAGAAAAATATGAGATGCATATGAATGATCTATTAACATCCGAATTTAAGAAAATTGGGATGTTACACAACAACAATGACGACGACGACGACGATGAAGGCGGCGATGACGACAACAACAATGACGACGATGACGACGATGAAGGCGGCGATGACGACGACAACAAAAACAAAAACAAGAACAACAACAACAACAACAACAACAACAACAACAACGACGAAGACAACGACGACAACGACGAGGACAACAACATCAAAACAACAACAATGACATCAGCAACAACAACAACACC
Organism: Hordeum vulgare subsp. vulgare; assembly: GCF_904849725.1. Lineage (NCBI taxonomy): Eukaryota > Viridiplantae > Streptophyta > Magnoliopsida > Poales > Poaceae > Hordeum > Hordeum vulgare. The sequence goes on along the minus strand of NC_058523.1, from coordinate 256,617,268 downwards.
AACAACAACAACGGCGACGACAACGATGAAGACGACGACGATGACGCGACTACTACTACGACGACGACAACTACGACAACAACGACAATGACGGGAACAACGATAACAACAACATCGACGACAATAGCGACAACAACGTCAACAACAGCAACAACAACAACAACGTCAACAACAACAACAACAACAACAACAATGATAGCAACAATAACAACAACAATGACAAGGACAACAACAACGACAACGACAACAACAAGAACAAGAACATCGACGACGACAACGACGACGACGACGTAAACGACGACAACAACGACTACGGCGAGAAGAAGGACAACAACAACGACAACAAGAACAACAACACCAACGAAGACGATGACAACGACAACAACAAGGACAACAACGGCAACAGCAACAACAACCCCACCACCAAAACCACCACCACCACCACCAACAACAACCGCAACAACAATAACAACAACCGCAACAACAATAAAACAACAACATCGACGTTGACGACGACGACGACGACGAAAACGCCGACAACACCGACAATGACGAGAACAATGATAACGTCGACAATAACAACAACATCGACAACAACGACAACAACAATAACAACAACGACAACAGTGACAACAATGACAGCGACGACATCAATGACAACAACAATAATGACATCAACGACAACCACGACGACGACAACAACAACAACAACAACAAGAACAACGAGGACGACGACGACGGAAACGACGACGACGACGAAGACGACAACAACGACAATAAAGAGAACAATGAAAACAACGACAATAAAAACAACAACAACGACAACAAATAAGAAGACGGCAACGACAACAACAACAATAGCAATAACAACAACAACAACAACAACAAAAACAACAAATAAGAAGACGACGACGACAACAACAATAGCAACAACAACAACAACAACAATAACAACTACAACAAAAACAACAACAACAACGACACCAACAACAACAACAACAACAACAACAACAACGTCAACAACAACAACAACAACAACAACAACAACGACAACAACGACTACGACGATGACGACAACGACGAAAATGACGGCAACAACAACAATGACGAGAACAATGACAACAACGATAACAATGACAGCCGCGACAACAACGACAACAACAACAACAACAACAACAACAACAACAACAACAACAACAACAACAATGACAACAACGACATCACTAACAACAACAATAATGAGATCAACGACAACAACGACGACGACGACGACAACAACAACAACAACAATAACAACAACAACGACGACAACGAGGACGATGTCGACGACGACAACGATGGCAACAATGAGAACGATGACAATCATGAGAACAACGACAACAATGACAACTAAGACAACAACAATAACCAAAAAAAACAATGACAACATCGAGAGCAATGACAATAGCGCTAGCAACGACAACAATAACAAAAACGACGATAACAACGACAACAACGACTACGACGAGAACAACGACAACAACAAGAACAACAACTACTACGTCAAAAACGACAACAATGGCAAAAACAGCAATGACGATGTTTACGACGATGACAAGGACGTCAACGACGACGACGATGATGACAACGATGACGACAAGGACGAGAACAACGACAACCACCACCACCACCACCACCACCACAACAACAACAACAAGAACAAAAACAACAATAAGAACAACCACCAGCAACACCACCACCACCACCACAACAACAACAACAACAACAACAATGACAACAACGACATTAACGACAACAACGACAACAACGACAACTACAACAACAACAACAACAACAACAACAACAAATAAGAAGACGACGACGACAACAACAACAATAGCAACAACAACAACAACAACAGCAACAACAACAACAACAACAACAAAAAACAACAACAAATAAGAAGACGACGACGACGACAACAACAATAGCAACAACAACAACAACAACAACAACAACAACAAAAACAACATAAACGTCATCAACAACAACAACAACAACGACGACAACGACTACGACGATGACGACGACGACGAAAATGACGACAACAACAACAATGACGAGAACAATGACAACAACGATAACAATGACAGCAGCGACAACATCGACAACAACAACAACAACAACGACGACAACAATGACAACAACGACATCACTGACAACAACAATAATGACCTCAACGACAACAACGACAACGACGACAACAACAACAACAACAATAACAACATCAACAACGACAACGACGACGATGTCGACGACGACAACGATGGCAACAACGACAACCATGAGAATCATGAGAACATCGAGAGCAATGACAACAGCGATAGCAACGACAATAACAAAAAAAACAATGACAACATCGATAGCAACGACAACAGCAACAACAACAACGATAACAATGACAACAACGACTACGACGAGAACAACGACAACAACAACTACTAGTACTACGACAAAAACGACAACAATGGCAAAAACAGCAATGACGATGTTTACGACGATGACAACGACGTCAACAACGACGACGATGATGACAACGATGACGACAAGGACGACAACAACGACAACCACCACCACCACCACCACAACAACAACAACAACAACAACAAAAACAACAATAAGAACAACCACCACCAACACCACCACCACCACCACCACCACCACCACAACAACAACAACAACAAGGACAACAACGACATTAACGACAACAACGACAACAACGACAACAACAACAAAAACAACAACAACAACAAATAAGAAGACGACGACAACAACAACAACAATAGCAACAACAACAACAACAACAACAACAACAACAAAAACAACAACAAATAAGAAGACGAGGACGACGACAACAAAAATAGCAACGACAACAACAACAACAACAACAACGACGACAACAACAACAACAACAACAACAACAACAACAACAACAACGTCAACAACAACAACAACAACAACAACAACAACAACAACGACAACGACTACGACGATGACGACGACGACGAAAACGACGGCAACAACAACAATGACGAGAACAATGACAACAACGATAACAATGACAGCAGCAACAACATCGACAACAACAACAACAACAACAACAACAACAACAACAACAATGACAACAACGACATCACTGACAACAACAATAATGACATCAACGACAACAACGACGACGACAACAACAACAACAACAATAACAACAACAACAACGACAACGACGACGATGTCGACGATGACAACGATGGCAACAACGACAGCGATGACAATCATGAGAACAACGACAACAATGACAACTACGACAACAACAATAACAAAAAAACAATGACAACATCGAGAGCAATGACAACAGCGATAGCAACGACAACAACAACAACAACGACAATAACAAGGACAACAACGACTACGACGAGAACAACGACAACAACAACAACTACAACTACTACGACAAAAACGACAACAATCGAAAAAACAGCAATGACGATGTTTACAACGATGACAACGACGTCAACGACGACGACGATGATGACAACGATGACGACAAGGACGACAACAACGACAACCACCACCACCACCACCACCACCACAACAACAACAACAACAAAAACAACAATAAGAACAACCACCACCAACACCACCACCACCACCACAACGACAGCAACAACGACGACGACGATGACAATGATGACAAGAACGACAATGAGGACAACGTTAAGAACAACGACAACTAAGGAAAAAACAACAACGATGACGAAAGTGACAACAACAATGGTAACAAAAAAAACAACAACGATGACGACAGTGATGACGACAACGACAACGACGAGAACAATAACAACAAAAACAAACGAAGACATTGACGGTGACAATGATGACAAGAACGACAACAAGGACAACGTTAAGAACAACGACAACTAAGGAAACAAAAACAACAACAATGACGACAGTGACAACAACAATGGTAAAAACAAAAACGACAACGATGACGACAGTGACGACGACAACAACAACAACAACAAAAACAACAACAACAACAACAAAAACAACAACAACAACAACAACAACAACAACATCAACAACAACAAGAACACTAACAACAACAACAAAAATAACGACAACAACAACGACAACAACAACAACAACAACAACAACAACAAAAACGACGACGACGTCGACGACGCCGATGACAGCAACAACGACGACAACAATGATAACAACGACAACAACAACAAGAAGAGCAGCAGCAGCAACAACAACAACAACAACAACAACAACAAAAACAACGAAGGCGACAACAAAGACGACGACGACAACAACAACAACAACAACAACAACAACAACAACAACAACAACAACAACAAAAATAACGACAACAACAACGACAACAACAACAACAACAACAAGAACAACAACAACAAAAATGACGACGACGACGATGACGCCGACGACAGCAACAACAACGACAACAACGATAACAACGACATCAACGACAACAACAACAACAACAGCAGCAGCAACAACAACAACAACAGCAAAAACAACGAAGGCGACAACGAAGACGACGACGACGACAACAACAAGAACAACAACAACAATAACAAGAACAACAACAACACCACCACCACCACCATCAACAACAACGACGACGATGACGACGACATTGACGATGAAAATGATGACAACAACGACAACAAGGCCAACATTGAGAACAACGACAACTAAGGAAACAAAACCAACAACGATGACGACAGTGACGACAACAACGACAACAACGAGAACAACAACAACAACAACAACAAAAATAATGACAACAACAGCGACAACAACTATAACTACAACAACAACAACAACAACAAAAACGACGATGACGACGACGATGCCGACGACAGCAACAACAACGACAACAACGATAACAACGACAACAACAACAACAGCAACAACAACAAGAACAACAAAAACAGCAAAAACAACGAAGGCGACAACCAAGACGACGACGACAACAACAACAACAACAACAACAACAACAACAACAACAACAACAACAACAACAACAACAACAACAACACCAACAACAACGACGACGACGACGACATTGATGATGACAATGATGACAACAACGACAACGAGGACAACATTGAGAACAACGACAACTAAGGAAACAAAAACAACAACGATGACGACAGTGACAAGAAAAACGACAACGACGAGAACAACAACAACAACAACAACAACAAT
>NC_058523.1:256586994-256601994 GCF_904849725.1 Hordeum vulgare subsp. vulgare | reverse complement strand
GAGTGATTGAAACTTGTGTGAAATTTCAAACTTTTTGAAACGTTTGAAACTTTTGAAACTTCTCCGGTGAATTCAAATTAAAGCTTTTAAAAGCATCGAGAGAAGATGACATGACTTCTTCAACTATAAAGAATTTGAACGGAGATATTTGCGTTGAATTCTTTTGCTTTTCCATTTTTCCATCGTGCGAGAAATGTCCGGAGAAAACTCTCTTGCACGCAAGAGAGAGAGCGGAGGAAAATGACCCTCCAAAGTGCGGGCAAATTTTTGAAATGTTTGAGCCAAGAAAAACCCAAGGTTTATTTGCAAAAATATTTGCAAAGAGAAATAAGTAAATTTAGTGAATTTCTGAAAAAAACATTTTTTAAAAGTTTTATTTTGGCTTTAAAAAAATGTTATTTGGGTGGAGATTCTTTTTCTGATTTTTTTGATATATAAAACTATATATAGATATTTTGATCTATTTCTTTTTTTTAGCTTTTATAATCCTGTTTTGGAAAAGTTAGATAATAGGAAATCTTTTTTTTCTTTCCTTACAAACCGCAGCCGCCCTGGCACAACTTAGCCACCTGGGCCATCTTCCCACTTCCTTTAACCGAAACCGACCACCCCCCTCCTTACCTCCCCTTTCTCTGCCAGTGGGCCCTGCCCAAAGCCCTCCACGTCTCTTTCCTTCTCCTACCTCCCTCCCCTTCCTTTCTCTGCAACCGAGCCGCAGCTCTCTCCCCAGCACGGGATTTTCTTCCCTACTCCCTCTTCTCCTTCCTTGTCCATCTCCCCCAACCGCCCCTTCCTTAACTCACCTCTCACTGACCGTGGCCCCACCAGCCCGAGTCTTCTCCTCCCACGGTCTTCTCCTCCCTCCTCCTTCCTTGTTCTTCTACAGAAACCGAGATGCACCAGGGAACTCTCGATCTCCAACCCCGAGCCTCCTTTCTCCTCCCCCTCTCTCTGCCCAAGGGGCCCTGCCCGAGCCCCCTCTCCCTCCACGTCACCTTCCCTTCTCCTCTCCACTCGTCTCCTTCCTTCTTTCACTGCACCAAACCGCAGCCCTCCCAGGAACCAGCGATTTCTTCCTCCACCGCCACCTCTCCTTCCTTAGCTCGCCTCCCCATGGCCTATATAAGTGCCCCTCCACCGCCGCGACCCCGTTCCCAATCCTACCCCGAGCCGTCGTCGCCCCTAGCCACCTCGCCACTGCCGCCTGCCGGTGCAAGTTTTCTGCCACCCTTCGGCACCGCCTGGAGAGCCCTCCCCCCGAGCTCTCCCCCCTCCCCCCCGAGGAGGAGAAGCACCCCGTCCACCCCGCGGAGGACGAACCCCGCCGCCGCTAGCAACATCTCACCTCGCCGGCCATCCTCCACCTCGCCGGCAGCAGGCTACTGCACCGTCTACCCCACCCCACAGGAGCGCCCCGGAGCCCCCCTCTCCCCCGAGCGCCCCACCACCCCCCCCCCCCCCCCCCCGGAGGAGGAGCACCGCCGCCGCCTCCCCCGAAGTCCCTCACCGCCCTCGGAGCTCCTTCAACCTCGCCGGCAACCATCCCTGGCCGGAGCTGCACCCTCTCACCCACGGTAGACTTCCCTCCCTCTTTTCTTCCTTGGTTTTTCATGTGTAGCCATTAGATCTCCTTGCAACGGTCTCGATTAGACCCTAGGATAACTGTTCGGTTAGCTTAGAAAAAACCAGTGGTTTATTTTTCCACTTATGACTTTAGCCAGTGGTTTTGCTAGCTTTAGGGCGTTTGCTCCAAACCAAGAAACAAACGTTCCCCGCAGCCAACCGTAGCAGGACACGTGTACCCCTTTGTTAGTACTAGCTAGCTGCAGTTTTCTGTCAAAAATAGCAAAAACAGAAACTTTCAATCTTGTTTTGGCCACAACTTGTTATCCCAAAGTCCAATGACATTGATTCTTTTTCCAGTACCTCACAAATTTCCTCTAGTTTTTAAAAACGTATAACTTGTCTATGTTTGAAATTTGCAAATATAAGTTAGAGCAGATTTGCAAATATTCCAGGAGTTTGAAAATAGCTTTTAATTTGATTCCTTTTGGTACTGATCACTAGTGATCCTATGTATCAGTGGTAAAAATGTTAGAGTTGTTTGAGTATTTTAACTCATCATTTCATGTGAAACAATTTCTGTATCACCGTTTTTAGGATTTCGGCTAACTCATTTTTTCTACTTTTGTTTTAAAATATTTTCTTTATTATTTCAGAAAGATTATTATTGTTTGTTTATGTTAGTTAACAGTAGTTTTGCAACAAGTCTTTATTTTATGTTTATTTGTTTTCACGAAAACAATTCTAGCTCCGTAGTAACGTGAAATCGTTTTCACTGTTGTTTCAAATCCCGTTTGGGAATACTTTGTTATTATTTTCTGTTCTTAGTTAAACTTATATCTTAGTTCTTTGTTATTATTTTCTGTTAGACAAAACTATTTAGTGGTTGACGTAGTAGAAGACTCTTTAGTTCTTTTGGTTTTCTCATTCGTTCTCTCTCTCTTGTTTGATTGCTAGAATGATTGCTAGTATGAGTGCTTATGTGGATGATATGTTTGTTATACAGATTTCATCGGAGAGTGACGAGTAGTCTATCAAGTTATTTTCTCGAGGAATTCTTCTTCGTCAACATCACAGGCAAGTCACTTTGATCATACTATCACCCATGTTTTATGCATTGTAGTTCTACCATCCTATGCCCAATTGCATGCTGCCTAGGTACTTGGAAACTTTAGCATAAGTTGTAGTATCATGTGGTAGGAACACAACAACCCCGACACTTGGCCCCGGGATGACAAATTCTTAATGCTATGCTTGAGTAGACGGGTTATCGGTTGAGTGTATACCACGAGTGATGCGAGGTTGATATAATAATCAAGACCGGACTAAGACAAGATTTTCAAGACCTCGGACGCAATGCAACTCTGGGTGAAGAACGGTTGATCGGCTCCCTGGAAAACCCAGTGGATGCCCGGGATGCTGGAGAGGCCATGTCATCCTGCGGAAAGCTTCACCCAGGCTCAAAGAGACGGACGGATATTTTCAAGACCCAAGGCTTACCTGCATAGCCACAAGTCATTATGGGCTCTGGCTTGGTTGGACAACGCCGAGACTCTGGACAGGCGGTGCTAGCAGATGTAGACGAACGGTAGGAATGGATGGGCACCGACATGGATTCAGAGGGACCCGTTGAAAGACCATGTTTTGATCATCCGGTCTTCAAACACCCTGAAGTGCGAGGACAAAACCCGGAGGCGATCAAATCTTGTGGGGAACGTGTGCGAAACTCTGCAGAGTACTCAAACCTAATCGATTAGCCGTGTCCACGGTCATCGACAACTTGAGCCAAAGGAACTGAAGTTATCTCGATTTCTCAACACCATTATATATATTTGATGAGGGTAATTATTGACAACTCGGGTACGAGAACTGGTTGGCGGAACCATCTCGTTAACAACCAACCTTTGTAGTAACATTTTGCTTTTAGCCCTCTCTTGATGTAGGAGAAAACTTGCTTTTCGCTAAAAACTTATAACCCCACCTGCCATATATGCATATAGTATAGATGATTACTTTTCACCCCTCTCATATGTGACTTGCCGGCATATTCAATATGCTGAGCTACACGGCTGCAACGTCTTATGTTGCAGATATTTTTCTTCGACGAGTAAGAGTACGATTCAGGGTTACGGTCTACACTCAACTTGCCGTTGGTGCTTATTGGGACTCCACTCCCTTGACTGCTTCCGCTGAGATATTTAAGGTATATATCAGTTTTACGCTATTTACATGTGATTGCACTTTGATATATACATCGATGTACTGTGTGTGCCAGCATACTGATCCAGGGATGGCACAGAAACACAGAGGATTGACTCGTCTTGAGTCGGGTCGCTACAACGGAAACGACGACGACGACGAAGATGAGAAAACGACGAGAACAACGACAATGACGAGAACAACGATACGATAGATAACAACAACAACGACAATGACGAGAACAACGACAATGACGAGAACAATGAAAACAATGACAATAACAACAACAATGACAACAACGACAACAGCGGCAACAACGATAATAACAACAATGACAACAACGACAACGATGACAACAATGACATTAATCGCAAAAACCACAACGACAACCACGACGATGAAGACGACAACCACAACAACAACACCAACAACACCACCACCACCACCACCAACAACAACAACAACAATGACGACGACGACGATGACAACAACAACAAAAACAACAACAACAACAAAAACAAGAACAACAACAACAACAACGATGACGACCAGGACGACTACAACAACAATGACAACAACGACAACAACGAGGACTACAACAACAACGACAACAACGACAACAACGACAACAACAACAACAGCAAAAACAACGAAGACGACAACAACGATGAATATAACAACAACAACAACAACAACAATAATAATAATAACAACAACAACAACAACAACAACGATGACGACGACAACGACAACTACGACAACAACAACAACAATGACGGGAACAACAACAAAAACGATGACGAAAACAATGACGACAATACCGACAACAATGGCAACAGCGACAACAACAACAACAACAACAACAACAATAACAACACAAAAGATGACAACGACGACGACGACAACAACAACAACTACAACAACAACAAAAACAACAACAACAACGACAACGACGATGACAACGACGACGACGACAACTACACCAACAACAACAACAACGACGACAATGACGACGACGACAACTACGACAACAACAACAACAATGACGGGAACAACGACAACAACGATGACGAAAACAACGACGACAATAGCGACAACAATAGCAACAACGACAACAAGAACAACAACAACAACAACAACAACAACAACAATAACAACAACCACAACGACAACAACACCAAAGACGAAGCCGGCGACAACAACAACTACAACAACAACCACAATAATAACGACGACGACGACAACAACGACAATGACGAGAACAACGATAAGAACGATAACAACAACAATGACAACAACGAAATAACGACAACAACGACAATAACGACAACGACAACAACAACAACAACAACAACAACAACAACAACAACAACAACAACAACAACAACAACAACAACAACAACAACAACAACCACAATGACAAACACGATGACGACGACGACGACAGCAACAACAACAACAACAACGACGACAACAACAAGAACAACAACAACAACAACAACAACAACAACAAAAACAACGATGACGACCACGACGACTACAACAACAACGACAACAACGACAATAACGAGGACTACAACAACGATAACAACAAAAACAACAACAAAAACAACAAAGACGACAACAACGACGAATATAAGAACAACAAAAACAACAACAATAACAACAACAACAACAATGACAACAACAAGAACAAGAACAAGAACAACAACAACAACAATAATAAAACAACAACAACGACGACGACTACGACGACGGCAACGACAACAACAATGATGGGAACAGCGACAACATAGATGACGAAAACAACGACGACAATAGCAACAACAATGGCAATAACGACAACAACAACAACAACAACAACAACAACAACAACAAGAAGAAGAAGAAGAAGAACAAGAAGAACAAGAAGAAGAAGAACAACAACAACAACAACACCACCACCAAAGAAGACAACAACGACGACGACAACAACAAGAAGTACAACAACAACAACAACAACCACAATAACGACGACGACGACGACAACAACGACAATGAGGAGAACAACGATAAGAACGATAACAACAACAATGACAACAGCGACATAACGACAATAACGACAACGGTAACAACAACAACAACAACAACAACAACACCGACAACAACAACCACAACGACAAACACGATGACGATGAGGACGACAACAACAACAACAACAACAACAACAACAACGACAACAACAACAACAACAACAACTACAACAACAACTACAACAACAACAACAACAACAACAATGACGACGACAACAACAACGTGTAACATCCCAAATTTTGGAATGTTAAAATAATTATAAGTTGTTTGTTTGTTTGCTTGTGTGATCGAAACTTGAGTGGAAATTTGAAACTTTTCAAAACTTTTGAATGAGATGGAATAAAATGACTTTCCCCTTCTCCGGTGAATTCAAATTCAATCTGTTAAAAGCAAAGAGAGAAGATGACATGACTTCTTCAACTATAAAGAATTTGAACGGAGATATTCGCATTTGAATTCTTTTGCATTTCTATTTGTTTTCTTCGTGCAAGAAATGTCGGGAAATACATTCTGTCAAACAGAAAAGAGAGGAGGAACATGACCCTCAAACACCCGGGCATTTTGAAAGTTATTTGAACCCTAAAACTTAGAGGGTCATTTGAAAATTATTTGCAAAAGAAAATAAATCTTTTAGGCAATTTTGTGAAAATAATTTTTGCCGTCGAAAAATTCCCATCATTTAGATTTTATTTTTCTGATAATTTTAGTATATAGAAACTCTATATTCCCAGTTGATTTGATTTCCCTTTTATCGTTTTAGTTTCCTAGTTTTGAAAAAAGGAAAGAAATCGTGTTTAAACGGAAATGAACGATGGCCCATTAAGACCTTTCCTTTTCTCTAGACCAACAAGATCTTCTTCCTCCTCTGTCTGTTCCTCACGTCACAGAAGCTTTCCTTAGCCATGGACAGAGAAATCTTCACCTCCGGCATTCGCGAGCTATACTTCCTCCTAGCACCTCCCGTCACCTCTATAACAACCCCCATGGCCTCCTCGTTCCATTCCCGTTGAAACCGCCGCCTCTCCCCACCTCCTCCTCCCCCTGTGGAACTCGCCGGAGTCGGCCACAAGAACGCACCGGCGACCTTCCCCGGCCACCCCCTGCACCCCCTCCCCTCCCTGCCGAGCCCACCCCACCCCGCCGCCACCTCCCCACCACCGCTCCACCCCACCCCTCGCCCTTCCCCACCATCACCAGAGCTGCTGCTCCTCCCCATCGCCAGGAGCTCCTCCCGTCGCCCCCCCTGCACCCCTCTCCACCTCCCCCTCGCCTCCCCCCTGGAGCCTCGCCGCCCCACCCGTTCCCCACCCTCGCTGGCGACCCCCCCCCCCCCCCGCCGAAGATTGCCCACCTCGCCGGAGAAGGCTCCAACCCCTGCCAGTCACGGTAAGGCTCCCTCTCCTCCTTCCTTTCTTTTTTCTTTTTCTTGTTTTGTTTTTTTTGTATTGTGTAGTTTCACCGTTAGATCTAGATCCCACGGTGTAGATTAGAAGGTACTTACCCCTTCGGTTTTCTAAAAAGAACCGATGGTTGTTTTTATTTAATTAGTTAGCCAAACAGTTTTCTTCTAATGTGCGGACGTTTGTTAGTTTAGCACCGCAGCGCACAGGACTAAGCCAACCAGAGATCGCCACGTGGCCCGTTCATTAGTTAGCTTTTATTCGTTTTTTCTGTTTAGTTCCAAAAACAGAAAAGTTCCAATCTGGATTAGCCCATAACTTTTGATCCACAACTCCAATGGAGTTGATTATTTTTCCAGTAGATCACAATGTTTCTGTAGTTTTTAAAAACATACAATTTGTCTATGTTTGAAATTTTCAAATTTGAATTAGATCAGATTTAGTTTAAACCTTGTTTTGCCTATTCCAGGAGTTTAAAAAAAGCTTTTAATTTGATTCTTTTTGCTACTGATCACTAGTGATCTTATTTATCAGTGGTAGAAATTTCAGATTTGTTTGAGTATTTTAGCTTATGGTTTCTTGTGAAACAATTTCTGTTTCACCTCTTTTTAGGATTATGGCTATTAGTTTCTATAATTGTTTTTAAATTATTTTCTTTATTATTTCAGAAAGATTATTGTTTTGTCTATGTTAGTTAAACAGTAGTTTTGCAACAAGTTTTTATTTTATTTTTATTTGTTTTCATGAAATCAATTCTAGTTCCTTAGTAACTTGCAATTGGATTCTCCATTGTTTCAAATCCCGTTTGGAAATAGTTTCAAATAGTTTTGTGAAAAATATTTTATTCTATCTTAGTTAAATTTATATCTTAGTTCCTTGTTATTACTTTCAGTTAGACAAAAACTATTTAGTGTTTGACGTAGTAGAAGACTCCCTAGTCTTATTTGAAGTTTCCTTCGGATTCCTATTCGCTCTCTCTTTTGTTTTGATTGCTAGTATGAGTGCTTATGTGAATGATATGTTTGTTATATAGATTTCATCGAAGAGTGACGAGTAGCCTATCCAATTATTTATGAAGAAATTCTTCTTCGTCAACATCACCAGGCAAGTCACTTTGATCATACTATCACCTATGTTTTATGCATCGTAGTTCTACCATCCTATGCCAAAATTGCATGCTGCTTAGGTACTTGGAAATTTTAGTATAGATTGTAGTATCATATGGTAGGCACATGTAACATCCCAAAATTATAAATTTTGGAATGTTAATATAATCATTAGATTTGCTTGTTTGTTTGTTCGCTGAGTGACTGAAACTTGTGTGAAAATTTAAACTTTTCGAAACTTTCGAAAGAGAGGGAATAAAATGACTTTCCCCTTCTCCGGTGAATACAAATTCAAGCTTTTAAAAGCAACGAGAGAAGATGACATGACTTCTTCGATTATAAATAATTTGAACGGAGATATTTGCATTGATTTCTTTTGCATTTCCTCGCGCGAGAAAAGCCCGGAGAAAAATACTCTCTTGCACGCAAGAGAGAGAGAGAGCGGAGGAAAATGACACTCCAAAACTGCGGGCAATTTATTGGAGTGGAGATAATATGACTTCTCCCCTGTCGAATTAAAGTGCATAATGTTTCGAATATTATTTGGAGTTATCTCACTGGGTTTGAAAACTTTATAATCTTTCAAATTATTTTAGTGGGGTTTTTATTTTAAATGCGCTTTGTGTGGCCTATTGCATAATTTTTTTTTTAAAAGTTGCATTAGGTGGAACTAGGATTCCTATATATATTATATATATATTAGTTGTATATGTTATTTTTTTTCTCCTAAGTTCTAGTGCATATATGTATATTAGTTCCTACTTTTTGTTAGCTAGGAATATCTATATTTTTTTTACTGTTTTGGTTTTCTTTCTTTTCTTTTTTTTGCTGTTGTTATTTTGTTTTAAAAAAAATAGAACTGCCAGGCCGAGCCACAAGGGCTCAGCCCAGCCCCCATGCATGCATGCATGCAGCCCCCTCCCCCACGTCCCAACCTCCCTCTCCCTCCCCACGTTTCCCTCTCTTTCCTAAGTTTTCTCTCTCTCTTCTCTTCCCCCACGTGAGTACTCCCTCCCTTTCCTTATTTCTCTCTTTCCTATTTCTACTACCTCCTTTTCCTTTTGTCTCCACCGCCACCTCTCCCTCTCTTTCCTATTTTCTCTCCCATGATCTCCTTCCCAAAGTTCTCCCTCTCCTTCCTTTTACTCTCCTCCCCTAAGCCTATATAAACCCCCCCACCGTCACCTCTCCCCAACCCTAGCCGTCGTCTCCACCGCCGCCTCCACAAGCCGCCGCCGGCGCCTCACCCCACCGCCGCCCTAGCCGCCGCCGCGAGTAGCGGCAGCAGCCCAAAAGCTGCTGCACCTCGGCCTCGCTGCGGAGGAGGAGCCCTCCCCGAACTCTCTCTCCACCGCCGCCTCTTCCCCGCGGAGGAGGAACCTCACCGCCGCCGCCCGACGCCCCACCGCCCGGAGCTAGCCCTCCTCCTCGCCGGCCATCTCCTTTCTTGCCGGTGCAACACCTCCAGTAGCAGGTAGCAACCTCTCTCTCTCTATTTCATGCACTCCATCTCAGCCATTAGAAGCTTGCCACGTGTGCCTCTCATTAGCACTAGCAGTTTCGTAATTTCTGTCCAGATTTCGAAAACAAAAACTTTCAATCTTGTTTTGATCACAACTTTTTATCCCTACGTCCAATGACATTGATTCCTTTTCCAGTAGCTCACAAATTTCCTGTAGTTTTTAAAAATATATAAGCTTTCTGTGTTTGGAATTTGTAACTATAAGTTAGAGCAGATTTAGTTTAAACACTGTTTTGCCTATTCTAGGAGTTTGAAAAACGATATTGAGTTGATTCTTTTTGCTACTGTTTTCTAGTGATAAAACCTTACTGTAGTAGAATTGTCATAATTTTCCAAGTATTTTTACTGGTGTTTTCAACAGAAACAAGTTTCTGTCCTACCGACGCGCGATAAAATTCTTTTGCGTAGTCGTTTGCCAATCATTGCATGTGATGTTATTTTTTACTCGTGGCATGATTGAATTGCTTATGGTGTGCTTTGTGTTTGTATCGGTAGATCATCCGGAGTGCGAAGCGTGTTACTTAGAGACGCTCGAGCAGGACAACTATCATCAAGGCAAGTCATCTTTGATCATGTTATTTTTACCTATGTTTTTGATGCATAGTAGATCACCTTCTTTGCCCAATTTGCATGCTGCCTAGGTACTTGGAAACTTTAGTCATAGTTGTAGTATCATGTGGTAGGAACACCAACACCCCGATACTTGGCCCCGGGACGACAATGTTATAATTGCTATGCTTAAGTAGACGGGTTCTCGGTTGAGTGTATACCACGAGTGAATGCCAGGTTGATATAATAATCAAGACCGGACTAAGACAAGATTTTCAAGACCTCGGACGCAATGCAACACTGGGTGAAGGACGGTTGATCGGCTCCATGGAAAACCCAGTGGATGCCCGGGATGCTGGAGAGGCCATGTCATCCTGCGGAAAGCTTCACCCAGGCTCAAAGGGAAGGACGGAGACTTCAAGACTCAAGGCTTACCTGCACAGCCACAAGTCATTATGGGCTCTGGCTTGTTGGACAACGCGGCGACTCTGGAGAGGCGGTGCTAGCAGATGTAGACGAACGGTAGGAATGGATGGGCACCGACAGGGATTCAGAGGGACCCGTTGAAAGACCATGTTTTGATCATCCGGTCTTCAAACACCCTGAAGTGCGAGGACAAACCCGGAGGCGATCAAATCTTGTGGGGAACGTGTGCAAAACTCTGCAGAGTACTCAACCTAATCGATTAGCCGTGTCCACGGTCATGGACAACTTGAGCCGAAGGCATTGAATTTCCCCTGAACTCTCGACACAACTTAATAATGATGTGGGTGTTAACAACTATTCGGGTACGAGAACTGGTTGGCGGAACCATCTCGTTAACAACAAACTATGTAGTAATATTTTTGCTTTCAAACCCTTTTGTTGTAGGATAAAACTGGCTTTATGCAACATTCAGCTCCACCGACCAAATATGCATGTAGAGATAGTTGATTATTACTTTACCCCTCTCTTATGTGACTTGCCGGCATATCCAATATGCTGACCTACACGGCTGCAACGTCTTATGTTGCAGATATTTTTCTTCGACGAGTAAGAGTACGATTCAGGGTTACGGTCTACACTCAACTTGCCGTTGGTGTTTATTGGGACTCCACTCCCTTGACCGCTTCCGCTGAGATATTTAAGGTATATATCAGTTTTACGCTATTTACATGTGATTGCACTTTGATATATACATTGATGTACTGTGTGTGCCAGCATACTGATCCAGGGATGGCACAGAAACACAGAGGCTTGACTCATTTTGAGTCGGGTCGCTACAGAGATGGTATCAGAGCACATGTTGACTGTAGGACGTGACCCTAGAAACTGGAAAATTTCTTAAGACAGGATCTCTCAAAATCTTATTTTCGAAAACACCTTTTACTTCTCATCTCTTCTGAGTTCATCAAATGTTCTCTCTCACCTCCAATAGTTAGACAATGCCCTTACCCCTTCGACCTCATGAAGGATCAACTGAGTCCCACTTCAGAGTAAAGAGGATTTCACCACGCGTTTGAAGAATTGAAGCTACACCAACAGTAGACTCTCAAGACCCGAAGAACTCGAAGACTCTAAAGTGTCCGAATAATTTTATGACCATTAGAAGTCCAAAACCCCTTTATGTACCCACGTTAGATATGATGATTTGTGAGCCGTCATTGGTGTGTGTTTTCCGACGGCCACAACTAAAACCCATTCTCAAAAATATTGTTTGTATTGTGTGTATCTCCCTCCCTCTCTCACCCGTCTCATCCCCAAAACCTCAACCCTACCAGATGGAGTATGAAGCTGGACTTGTAGTCACTGGACCAATGACCCAGTTGGAGGCTGAAATATGGATTCAGAACATGGAGAACCACTTCGGCAGCAACTTGATCTCAAGGAAGAATGAAGTGGAACACGCTCTCCAGTACTTTACCAAAAGTGCTGCTATCTGGTGGAAAATGCACCACGCCATACAAGGATTTAGTGGAGCAGAAAGTTGGGGCGAATTCAAGAACACTTTGTTAAGATCCCGTCTCATTCAGAAGAAGAAGCCTTGTGCATGCAAGATCTGTGGAGAAATAGGACACACCCAGGAAGAACACACGGATGGATGCACTCATTGTGAAGAAAATCACCCAGCTGAGGAATGCCCAAGTAGTCAGGTGACTTGTTTCTTTTGTGAGGGAACCACCCACTACCCAGCTCACTGTCACATTTACCCCAAGGTACAACAAGTTGTCAAGCAGCAGAAAGATGCAGTGAAGGAAACACTCGAGAAGAAGATTCTAGAAGAACCGATGATGAACGAAAATATGGAAGACCCTGATGGACAAGGTCTGACCAGATTTTTCTCCAACGCATGCTACTCATGTGGAGAAGAAGGACATTATTCACAGGACTGCACGAAGAGAAGCCAAGAGTATCTGGGAAACTTCCCGAGAGAAGAAGTGGAGTTTGATCCACTTGAAATAGAAGAACTGGCCAAAATAAAGGAGTCCGGGAAGAAGAGAAAGTACCTTCGGAAGAACCAAATCTCTGCAAACAAAGACCTGAGTCATGTCAGATGTTACAAGTGTATGAAATTTGGCCACCACAAATACATGTGCTCAGGAAGGAAGCCGAGAATCCAAGGAGAAAAAGCAGAAGCTAAGAAGCCTCGAGACTTGTCAGAAATCATTTGCTTTTGTTGCAAGGAAGCAGGACATTTTGCCAGCGATTGTCCACAAAGGTAGAAAGTTAGAATGGAGTAGTTAAGTTTTGACCATGACAATAAGTGTATTCTGAAGCACTCTTGTTTTTCATGAGATCATGGAGTGAAATACTTGTAACAGAAGTCCCTGAGATTGTAATAACATCATGAATAAATGGAATTTATTGTCTCATGATTGTCTATGTTGAAAATGTATGCGTTGTTTCTCTACGAGCAAAGATCTCTGAACAATAATGAGGATATGAGAAAATATGGTCTATGCAGACATGAGTATAATTCATTTAAGTGTGGTAGTAATCGGTAAACCCACAGGATCCATTGAGTAGGAGTGTACCATGATTACCAAGGAGATATATACATTCCTCTGAGTACCTATTTACTGACACCTGTAGATGACGACTCTCTACGAGTCATTCCTCAAGGGCCGAGCAACGATCATGACCCTGACCAGTGACCATGATTACCCAAAAATCCTGAAGGACATGATGAAGCACATTCATCTTGAAGGAGATGCAGTCTACAAAGGCTACCCATTTGTGGAAAATGGAGTGGAACTTTGGTACGTGGAAGTACACCTCCACCATGTGAAAGGAGTTTGTCCAAAGACTATGGGGCAATACTTTTTCATTTCACGTGTACCACGAGCAACCTTCTTTGATGCTGTTCGTGAAGCTGCCATGGAAGCCATACGTCAGATCGGAGAAATACTTGAAGCAAGACTCCGTCATACCCAGGAATACCTGAGTGAAGTATGTGCGGAGATGATGGAGATGAAGCTAATGGCCACCATGATGAAGCAAAAGATGGATGATTTCAAGGAGCACATCGGAAAGTTCGAGTGGAACTAAAGTACCTCCAAGAGAGGCAGATGAATAAAGTTGGCAGAAATGCTCGACCATACCGAACTATGTGGATGGCAGCATTTGTAATAGAGTACTTTTGAATTGGAGTTTTTGAGGATAAATTAAGGATGTAATAAAGGATTGATTATGAAATGGATATGATTTATGGAAGAAGCTATGATGGATCAGCAAACGTTTTCTTAGGAGCATACGAAAACCTGAGAGTTGTGAAGATACGATAGATGTTTCGTTCAGCTTGCAGAACCAATGGATTATCCGAACTTCGTTCGTGGACAAGAGATATTCTGCAATGCTTGTGAGGATGCCCAAGTGTTAGAATACGAGATTCACTAAGCCTTATACAAGGTAATGATTTCAGTGCGACATGGCTTGGCCACCATGACGACTTACTATTATCATTCTCTTGCTATTCGGAATGGTAAATCTAAGAGACTTACCCATAGTGAGAGACGACGTCCTTTGAAGCTTTTGTTTGAGCCTTAGAATGGTATAATGAAAGCCCATGTACATGGCACTTGTTGTCACGCGTAGGAAATTTTACGGTGAGAATGAAACCAAGACCCCTCTCTCTGCAGGACAACCACAAATGGTAGACCACCATGAGAACCATCGATATGTTAGTTAGAATTGACCACGAGACTGTCAGTTAAAGAAGACCCAGTGACGGAAGAAGCTTATATCAACGGGAGAGCATCACCAAAGGATTTAATATGAAGACTGTAAGGAGTCAGATGCCAAAACCCCAGAGGATCGTTAAAGCATTTTGAGGGACCAATATCTCTCATTTTAAGTGTGGTAGCATCCCACCTTGCCGGAGATTGGATTTACTAGAAGACCCCCAAACCCTAACCTTTCTTTCTAGCCTCTTCGAATCTCGAGGACGAGATTCATTTTAAGTGTGGTAGTTTGTAACATCCCAAAATTATAAATTTTGGAATGTTAATATAATTATTAGATTTGCTTGTTTGTTTGTTTGCTGAGTGACTGAAACTTGTGTGAAAATTGAAACTTTTCGAAACTTTCGAAAGAGAGGGAATAAAATGAC